>NC_054502.1:3801840-4101840 GCF_017639515.1 Carcharodon carcharias
TAGATTGGAGTGAACTGCAGGACTGCACTATCGAGCGGTCAGTCAGTCAGTGACACAGTGACAGGGCCGCACTATCGAGCAGTCAGTCAGTGACACAGTGACAGGGCCGCACTATCGTGGGGTCAGTCAGTCAGTGACACAGTGACAGGGCCGCACTATCGAGGGGTCAGTCAGTCAGTGACACAGTGACAGGACTGCACTATCGAGCGGTCAGTCAGTGACACAGTGACAGGACCGCACTATCGAGCGGTCAGTCAGTCAGTGACACAGTGACAGGGCCGCACTGTCGAGCGGTCAGTCAGTGACACAGTGACAGGGCCGCACTATCGAGCGGTCAGTCAGTGACACAGTGACAGGGCCGCACTATCGAGCGGTCAGTCAGTGACACAGTGACAGGGCCGCACTATCGAGCGGTCAGTCAGTGACACAGTGACAGGACCGCACTATCGAGCGGTCAGTCAGTGACACAGTGACAGGGCCGCACTATCGAGGGGTCAGTCAGTCAGTGACACAGTGACAGGGCCGCACTATCGAGCGGTCAGTCAGTGACACAGTGACAGGGCCGCACTATCGAGGGGTCAGTCAGTCAGTGACACAGTGACAGGGCCGCACTATCGAGGGGTCAGTCAGTGACACAGTGACAGGGCCGAACTATCGAGGGGTCAGTCAGTGACACAGTGACAGGGCCGCACTATCGAGCGGTCAGTCAGTGACACAGTGACAGGGCCGCACTATCGAGGGGTCAGTCAGTCAGTGACACAGTGACAGGGCCGCACTATCGAGGGGTCAGTCAGTGACACAGTGACAGGGCCGAACTATCGAGGGGTCAGTCAGTGACACAGTGACAGGGCCGCACTATCGAGTGGTCAGTCAGTGACACAGTGACAGGGCCGCACTATCGAGTGGTCAGTCAGTCAGTGACACAGTGACAGGGCCGCACTATCGAGTGGTCAGTCAGTGACACAGTGACAGGGCCGCACTATCGAGGGGTCAGTCAGTGACACAGTGACAGGGCCGCACTATCGAGTGGTCAGTCACTCAGTGACACAGTGACAGGGCCGCACTATCGAGTGGTCAGTCACTCAGTGACACAGTGACAGGGCCGCACTATCGAGTGGTCAGTCACTCAGTGACACAGTGACAGGGCCGCACTATCGAGTGGTCAGTCACTCAGTGACACAGTGACAGGGCCGCACTATCGAGGGGTCAGTCAGTGACACAGTGACAGGGCCGCACTATCGAGCGGTCAGTCAGTGACACAGTGACAGGGCCGCACTATCGAGGCGTCAGTCAGTCTCACAGTGACAGGGCCGCACTATCGAGGGGTCAGTCAGTGACACAGTGACAGGGCCGCACTATCGAGCGGTCAGTCAGTGACACAGTGACAGGGCCGCACTATCGAGGGTCAGTCAGTCAGTGACACAGTGACAGGGCCGCACTATCGAGGGGTCAGTCAGTGACACAGTGACAGGGCCGAACTATCGAGGGGTCAGTCAGTGACACAGTGACAGGGCCGCACTATCGAGTGGTCAGTCAGTGACACAGTGACAGGGCCGCACTATCGAGTGGTCAGTCAGTCAGTGACACAGTGACAGGGCTGCACTATCGAGTGGTCAGTCAGTGACACAGTGACAGGGCCGCACTATCGAGCGGTCAGTCAGTGACACAGTGACAGGGCCGCACTATCGAGGGGTCAGTCAGTCAGTAACACAGTGACAGGGCCGCACTATCGAGGGGTCAGTCAGTGACACAGTGACAGGGCCGAACTATCGAGGGGTCAGTCAGTGACACAGTGACAGGGCCGCACTATCGAGTGGTCAGTCAGTGACACAGTGACAGGGCCGCACTATCGAGTGGTCAGTCAGTCAGTGACACAGTGACAGGGCCGCACTATCGAGTGGTCAGTCAGTGACACAGTGACAGGGCCGCACTATCGAGGGGTCAGTCAGTGACACAGTGACAGGGCCGCACTATCGAGTGGTCAGTCACTCAGTGACACAGTGACAGGGCCACACTATCGAGTGGTCAGTCACTCAGTGACACAGTGACAGGGCCGCACTATCGAGTGGTCAGTCACTCAGTGACACAGTGACAGGGCCGCACTATCGAGTGGTCAGTCACTCAGTGACACAGTGACAGGGCCGCACTATCGAGGGGTCAGTCAGTGACACAGTGACAGGGCCGCACTATCGAGGGGTCAGTCAGTGACACAGTGACAGGGCCGCACTATCGAGGGGTCAGTCAGTGACACAGTGACAGGGCCGCACTATCGAGTGGTCAGTCACTCAGTGACACAGTGACAGGGCCGCACTATCGAGGGGTCAGTCAGTCAGTGACACAGTGACAGGGCCGCACTATCGAGTGGTCAGTCAGTGACACAGTGACAGGGCCGCACTATCGAGGGGTCAGTCAGTGACACAGTGACAGGGCTGGACTATCGAGTGGTCAGTCAGTGACACAGTGACAGGGCCGCACTATCGAGTGGTCAGTCAGTGACACAGTGACAGGGCCGCACTATCGAGCGGTCAGTCAGTGACACAGTGACAGGGCCGCACTATCGAGGGGTCAGTCAGTCAGTGACACAGTGACAGGGCCGCACTATCGAGCGGTCAGTCAGTGACACAGTGACAGGGTCGCACTATCGAGCGGTCAGTCAGTGACACAGTGACAGGGCCGCACTATCGAGTAGTCAGTCAGTGACACAGTGACAGGGCCGCACTATCGAGCGGTCAGTCAGTGACACAGTGACAGGGCCGCACTATCGAGCGGTCAGTCAGTGACACAGTGACAGGGCCGCACTATCGAGGGGTCAGTCAGTCAGTGACACAGTGACAGGGCCACACTATCGAGCGGTCAGTCAGTGACACAGTGACAGGGTCGCACTATCGAGCGGTCAGTCAGTGACACAGTGACAGGGCCGCACTATCGAGCGGTCAGTCAGTGACACAGTGACAGGGCCGCACTATCGAGCGGTCAGTCAGTGACACAGTGACAGGGCCGCACTATCGAGCGGTCAGTCAGTGACACAGTGACAGGGCCGCACTATCGAGCGGTCAGTCAGTGACACAGTGACAGGGCCGCACTATCGAGCGGTCAGTCAGTGACACAGTGACAGGGCCGCACTATCGAGCGGTCAGTCAGTGACACAGTGACAGGGCCGCACTATCGAGCGGTCAGTCAGTGACACAGTGACAGGGCCGCACTATCGAGTGGTCAGTCAGTGACACAGACAGGGCTGGACTTACGTTACGTGACATATGATTGTGAAACTAGTTGAGGAGCCTGAATCAGCCTCTTGAGAGGATGAAGGGTGAGGAGATGGATTAGATTAACTTTATTGGCTTTCCTCGAGCTGACTTACTGACTCGTGCCATTTCTGTGCCATGCCAGGTCTGATCAGCAGGTACCCAGAGACTAACACTGAGTCCTTCCCTCTCCCACGGACTGTGCCTGTCTTCTGCCTGCCAATGGGAGCTACTATCGAAAGCTGGCCCACAGGAACCAAGTACCAACTCCCTGTCTTCTCCACCTTTGTACTGACAGCTGCTACTGGGGAAAAGGTATGAGAGAGAGCAGGCTGCAGGGAGAGGGGGAGTGGGGATGGGGGGACAGGGATAGGGGAGCTGACTGGAGGGACAGGGACAGGGATAGGGGAGCTGACTGGAGGGACAGGGATAGGGATAGGGGAGCTGACTGGAGGGACAGGGATAGGGATAGGGGAGCTGACTGGAGGGACAGGGATAGGGATAGGGGAGCTGACTGGAGGGACAGGGATAGGGATAGGGGAGCTGACTGGAGGGACAGGGACAGGGATAGGGGAGCTGACTGGAGGGACAGGGACAGGAATAGGGGAGCTGACTGGAGGGACAGGGACAGGGATAGGGGAGCTGACTGGAGGGACGGGGACAGGGATAGGGGAGCTGACTGGAGGGACAGGGATAGGGGAGCTGACTGGAGGGACAGGGACAGGGATAGGGGAGCTGACTGGAGGGACAGGGACAGGGATAGGGGAGCTGACTGGAGGGACAGGGACAGGGATAGGGGAGCTGACTGGAGGGACAGGGATAGGGATAGGGGAGCTGACTGGAGGGACAGGGACAGGGATAGGGGAGCTGACTGGAGGGACAGGGATAGGGGAGCTGACTGGAGGGACAGGGACAGGGATAGGGGAGCTGACTGGAGGGACAGGGACAGGGATAGGGGAGCTGACTGGAGGGACAGGGATAGGGATAGGGGAGCTGACTGGAGGGACAGGGACAGGGATAGGGGAGCTGACTGGAGGGACAGGGATAGGGATAGGGGAGCTGACTGGAGGGACAGGGATAGGGATAGGGGAGCTGACTGGAGGGACAGGGACAGGGATAGGGGAGCTGACTGGAGGGACAGGGACAGGGATAGGGGAGCTGACTGGAGGGACAGGGACAGGGATAGGGGAGCTGACTGGAGGGACAGGGATAGGGGAGCTGACTGGAGGGATAGGGACAGGGATAGGGGAGCTGACTGGAGGGATAGGGATAGGGGAGCTGACTGGAGGGACAGGGACAGGGATAGGGGAGCTGACTGGAGGGACAGGGATAGGGATAGGGGAGCTGACTGGAGGGACAGGGACAGGGATAGGGGAGCTGACTGGAGGGACAGGGACAGGGATAGTGGAGCTGACTAGAGGGACAGGGATAGGGGAGCTGAATGGAGGGACAGGGACAGGGATAGGGGAGCTGACTGGAGGGACAGGGATAGGGATAGGGGAGCTGACTGGAGGGACAGGGATAGGGATAGGGGAGCTGACTGGAGGGACAGGGACAGGGATAGGGGAGCTGACTGGAGGGACAGGGATAGGGGAGCTGACTGGAGGGACAGGGACAGGGATAGGGGAGCTGACTGGAGGGACAGGGATAGGGATAGGGGAGCTGACTGGAGGGACAGGGACAGGGATAGGGGAGCTGACTGGAGGGACAGGGACAGGGATAGGGGAGCTGACTGGAGGGACAGGGACAGGGATAGGGGAGCTGACTGGAGGGACAGGGATAGGGGAGCTGACTGGAGGGACAGGGACAGGGATAGGGGAGCTGACTGGAGGGACAGGGATAGGGATAGGGGAGCTGACTGGAGGGACAGGGACAGGGATAGGGGAGCTGACTGGAGGGACAGGGATAGGGGAGCTGACTGGAGGGACAGGGATAGGGGAGCTGACTGGAGGGACAGGGACAGGGATAGGGGAGCTGACTGGAGGGAAAGGGATAGGGATAGGGGAGCTGACTGGAGGGACAGGGACAGGGATAGGGGAGCTGACTGGAGGGATAGGGACAGGGATAGGGGAGCTGACTGGAGGGACAGGGACAGGGATAGGGGAGCTGACTGGAGGGACAGGGATAGGGGAGCTGACTGGAGGGACAGGGACAGGGATAGGGGAGCTGACTGGAGGGACAGGGACAGGGATAGGGGAGCTGACTGGAGGGACAGGGATAGGGATAGGGGAGCTGACTGGAGGGACAGGGACAGGGATAGGGGAGCTGACTGGAGGGACAGGGATAGGGGAGCTGACTGGAGGGACAGGTACAGGGATAGGGGAGCTGACTGGAGGGACAGGGACAGGGATAGGGGAGCTGACTGGAGGGACAGGGATAGGGGAGCTGACTGGAGGGACAGGGACAGGGATAGGGGAGCTGACTGGAGGGACAGGGACAGGGATAGGGGAGCTGACTGGAGGGACAGGGACAGGGATAGGGTAGCTGACTGGAGGGACAGGGATAGGGGAGCTGACTGGAGGGACAGGGACAGGGATAGGGGAGCTGACTGGAGGGACAGGGATAGGGGAGCTGACTGGAGGGACAGGGATAGGGATAGGGGAGCTGACTGGAGGGACAGGGACAGGGATAGGGGAGCTGACTGGAGGGACAGGGATAGGGATAGGGGAGCTGACTGGAGGGACAGGGACAGGGATAGGGGAGCTGACTGGAGGGACAGGGATAGGGATAGGGGAGCTGACTAGAGGAACAGGGACAGGGATAGGGGAGCTGACTGGAGGGACAGGGACAGGGATAGGGGAGCTGACTGGAGGGACAGGGATAGGGGAGCTGACTGGAGGGACAGGGACAGGGATAGGGGAGCTGACTGGAGGGACAGGGACAGGGATAGGGGAGCTGACTGGAGGGACAGGGACAGGGATAGGGGAGCTGACTGGAGGGACAGGGATAGGGATAAGGGAGCTGACTGGAGGGATAGGGATAGGGATAGGGGAGCTGACTGGAGGGACAGGGACAGGGATAAGGGAGCTGACTGGAGGGATAGGGATAGGGATAGGGGAGCTGACTGGAGGGACAGGGACAGGGATAGGGGAGCTGACTGGAGGGACAGGGATAGGGGAGCTGACTGGAGGGACAGGGACAGGGATAGGGGAGCCGACTGGAGGGATAGGGACAGGGATAGGGGAGCCGACTGGAGGGACAGGGATAGGGGAGCTGACTGGAGGGACAGGGACAGGGATAAGGGAGCTGACTGGAGGGATAGGGATAGGGATAGGGGAGCTGACTGGAGGGACAGGGACAGGGATAGGGGAGCCGACTGGAGGGATAGGGACAGGGATAGGGGAGCCGACTGGAGGGACAGGGATAGGGAAGCTGACTGGAGGGACAGGGATAGGGATAGGGGAGCTGACTGGAGGGACAGGGACAGGGATAGGGGAGCTGACTGGAGGGACAGGGATAGGGAAGCTGACTGGAGGGACAGGGACAGGGATAGGGGAGCTGACTGGAGGGACAGGGATAGGGATAGGGGAGCTGACTGGAGGGACAGGGATAGGGGAGCTGACTGGAGGGACAGGGATAGGGGAGCTGACTGGAGGGACAGGGACAGGGATAGGGGAGCTGACTGGAGGGACAGGGACAGGGATAGGGGAGCTGACTGGAGGGACAGGGATAGGGGAGCTGACTGGAGGGACAGGGATAGGGATAGGGGAGCTGACTGGAGGGACAGGGATAGGGATAGGGGAGCTGACTGGAGGGACAGGGACAGGGATAGGGGAGCTGACTGGAGGGACAGGGATAGGGGAGCTGACTGGAGGGACAGGGACAGGGATAGGGGAGCTGACTGGAGGGACAGGGATAGGGGAGCTGACTGGAGGGACAGGGACAGGGATAGGGGAGCTGACTGGAGGGACAGGGACAGGGATAGGGGAGCTGACTGGAGGGACAGGGATAGGGATAGGGGAGCTGACTGGAGGGACAGGGATAGGGATAGGGAGCTGACTGGAGGGACAGGGACAGGGATAGGGGAGCTGACTGGAGGGACAGGGACAGGGATAGGGGAGCTGACTGGAGGGACAGGGACAGGGATAGGGGAGCTGACTGGAGGGACAGGGACAGGGATAGGGGAGCTGACTGGAGGGACAGGGATAGGGATAGGGGAGCTGACTGGAGGGACAGGGACAGGGATAGGGGAGCTGACTGAGGGACAGGGACAGGGATAGGGGAGCTGACTGGAGGGACAGGGACAGGGATAGGGGAGCTGACTGGAGGGACAGGGACAGGGATAGGGGAGCTGACTGGAGGGGCAGGGACAGGGATAGGGGAGCTGACTGGAGGGACAGGGACAGGGATAGGGGAGCTGACTGGAGGGACAGGGAAGGATAGGGGAGCTGACTGGAGGGACAGGGACAGGGATAGGGGAGCTGACTGGAGGGACAGGGATAGGGGAGCTGACTGGAGGGACAGGGATAGGGATAGGGGAGCTGACTGGAGGGACAGGGACAGGGATAGGGGAGCTGACTGGAGGGACAGGGATAGTGGAGCTGACTGGAGGGACAGGGACAGGGATAGGGGAGCTGACTGGAGGGACAGGGACAGGGATAGGGGAGCTGACTGGAGGGACAGGGATAGGGGAGCTGACTGGAGGGACAGGGATAGGGATAGGGGAGCTGACTGGAGGGACAGGGATAGGGGAGCTGACTGGAGGGACAGGGACAGGGATAGGGGAGCTGACTGGAGGGACAGGGACAGGGATAGGGGAGCTGACTGGAGGGACAGGGATAGGGATAGGGGAGCTGACTGGAGGGACAGGGACAGGGATAGGGGAGCTGACTGGAGGGACAGGGACAGGGATAGGGGAGCTGACTGGAGGGACAGGGACAGGGATAGGGGAGCTGACTGGAGGGACAGGGAAGGGATAGGGGAGCTGACTGGAGGGACAGGGACAGGGATAGGGGAGCTGACTGGAGGGACAGGGACAGGGATAGGGGAGCTGACTGGAGGGACAGGGACAGGGATAGGGGAGCTGACTGGAGGGACAGGGACAGGGATAGGGGAGCTGACTGGAGGGACAGGGACAGGGATAGGGGAGCTGACTGGAGGGACAGGGACAGGGATAGGGGAGCTGACTGGAGGGACAGGACAGGGATAGGGGAGCTGACTGGAGGGACAGGGACAGGGATAGGGGAGCTGACTGGAGGGACAGGGACAGGGATAGGGGAGCTGACTGGAGGGACAGGGACAGGGATAGGGGAGCTGACTGGAGGGACAGGGACAGGGATAGGGGAGCTGACTGGAGGGACAGGGACAGGGATAGGGGAGCTGACTGGAGGGACAGGGACAGGGATAGGGGAGCTGACTGGAGGGACAGGGACAGGGATAGGGGAGCTGACTGGAGGGACAGGGACAGGGATAGGGGAGCTGACTGGAGGGACAGGGACAGGGATAGGGGAGCTGACTGGAGGGACAGGGATAGGGGAGCTGACTGGAGGGACAGGGACAGGGATAGGGGAGCTGACTGGAGGGACAGGGACAGGGATAGGGGAGCTGACTGGAGGGACAGGGACAGGGATAGGGGAGCTGACTGGAGGGACAGGGACAGGGATAGGGGAGCTGACTGGAGGGACAGGGACAGGGATAGGGGAGCTGACTGGAGGGACAGGGACAGGGATAGGGGAGCTGACTGGAGGGACAGGGACAGGGATAGGGGAGCTGACTGGAGGGACAGGGACAGGGATAGGGGAGCTGACTGGAGGGACAGGGACAGGGATAGGGGAGCTGACTGGAGGGACAGGGACAGGGATAGGGGAGCTGACTGGAGGGACAGGGACAGGGATAGGGGAGCTGACTGGAGGGACAGGGACAGGGATAGGGGAGCTGACTGGAGGGACAGGGACAGGGATAGGGGAGCTGACTGGAGGGACAGGGACAGGGATAGGGGAGCTGACTGGAGGGACAGGGACAGGGATAGGGGAGCTGACTGGAGGGACAGGGACAGGGATAGGGGAGCTGACTGGAGGGACAGGGACAGGGATAGGGGAGCTGACTGGAGGGACAGGGATAGGGGAGCTGACTGGAGGGACAGGGACAGGGATAGGGGAGCTGACTGGAGGGACAGGGACAGGGATAGGGGAGCTGACTGGAGGGACAGGGACAGGGATAGGGGAGCTGACTGGAGGGACAGGGACAGGGATAGGGGAGCTGACTGGAGGGACAGGGACAGGGATAGGGGAGCTGACTGGAGGGACAGGGACAGGGATAGGGGAGCTGACTGGAGGGACAGGGACAGGGATAGGGGAGCTGACTGGAGGGACAGGGACAGGGATAGGGGAGCTGACTGGAGGGACAGGGACAGGGATAGGGGAGCTGACTGGAGGGACAGGGACAGGGATAGGGGAGCTGACTGGAGGGACAGGGACAGGGATAGGGGAGCTGACTGGAGGGACAGGGATAGGGGAGCTGACTGGAGGGACAGGGACAGGGATAGGGGAGCTGACTGGAGGGACAGGGACAGGGATAGGGGAGCTGACTGGAGGGACAGGGACAGGGATAGGGGAGCTGACTGGAGGGACAGGGACAGGGATAGGGGAGCTGACTGGAGGGACAGGGACAGGGATAGGGGAGCTGACTGGAGGGACAGGGACAGGGATAGGGGAGCTGACTGGAGGGACAGGGATAGGGGAGCTGACTGGAGGGACAGGGACAGGGATAGGGGAGCTGACTGGAGGGACAGGGACAGGGATAGGGGAGCTGACTGGAGGGACAGGGATAGGGGAGCTGACTGGAGGGACAGGGACAGGGATAGGGGAGCTGACTGGAGGGACAGGGACAGGGATAGGGGAGCTGACTGGAGGGACAGGGACAGGGATAGGGGAGCTGACTGGAGGGACAGGGACAGGGATAGGGGAGCTGACTGGAGGGACAGGGACAGGGATAGGGGAGCTGACTGGAGGGACAGGGACAGGGATAGGGGAGCTGACTGGAGGGACAGGGACAGGGATAGGGGAGCTGACTGGAGGGACAGGGACAGGGATAGGGGAGCTGACTGGAGGGACAGGGATAGGGATAGGGGAGCTGACTGGAGGGACAGGGACAGGGATAGGGGAGCTGACTGGAGGGACAGGGATAGGGGAGCTGACTGGAGGGACAGGGACAGGGATAGGGGAGCTGACTGGAGGGACAGGGACAGGGATAGGGGAGCTGACTGGAGGGACAGGGACAGGGGAGCTGACTGGAGGGACAGGGATAGGGGAGCTGACTGGAGGGACAGGGACAGGGATAGGGGAGCTGACTGGAGGGACAGGGACAGGGATAGGGGAGCTGACTGGAGGGACAGGGACAGGGATAGGGGAGCTGACTGGAGGGACAGGGACAGGGATAGGGGAGCTGACTGGAGGGACAGGGACAGGGATAGGGGAGCTGACTGGAGGGACAGGGACAGGGATAGGGGAGCTGACTGGAGGGACAGGGATAGGGGAGCTGACTGGAGGGACAGGGACAGGGATAGGGGAGCTGACTGGAGGGACAGGGACAGGGATAGGGGAGCTGACTGGAGGGACAGGGATAGGGGAGCTGACTGGAGGGACAGGGATAGGGATAGGGGAGCTGACTGGAGGGACAGGGACAGGGATAGGGGAGCTGACTGGAGGGACAGGGACAGGGATAGGGGAGCTGACTGGAGGGACAGGGACAGGGATAGGGGAGCTGACTGGAGGGACAGGGACAGGGATAGGGGAGCTGACTGGAGGGACAGGGACAGGGATAGGGGAGCTGACTGGAGGGACAGGGATAGGGGAGCTGACTGGAGGGACAGGGACAGGGATAGGGGAGCTGACTGGAGGGACAGGGACAGGATAGGGGAGCTGACTGGAGGGACAGGGACAGGGATAGGGGAGCTGACTGGAGGGACAGGGACAGGGATAGGGGAGCTGACTGGAGGGACAGGGACAGGGATAGGGGAGCTGACTGGAGGGACAGGGATAGGGGAGCTGACTGGAGGGACAGGGACAGGGATAGGGGAGCTGACTGGAGGGACAGGGACAGGGATAGGGGAGCTGACTGGAGGGACAGGGACAGGGATAGGGGAGCTGACTGGAGGGACAGGGACAGGGATAGGGGAGCTGACTGGAGGGACAGGGACAGGGATAGGGGAGCTGACTGGAGGGACAGGGACAGGGATAGGGGAGCTGACTGGAGGGACAGGATAGGGGAGCTGACTGGAGGGACAGGGACAGGGATAGGGGAGCTGACTGGAGGGACAGGGACAGGGATAGGGGAGCTGACTGGAGGGACAGGGATAGGGGAGCTGACTGGAGGGACAGGGACAGGGATAGGGGAGCTGACTGGAGGGACAGGGACAGGGATAGGGGAGCTGACTGGAGGGACAGGGACAGGGATAGGGGAGCTGACTGGAGGGACAGGGACAGGGATAGGGGAGCTGACTGGAGGGACAGGGACAGGGATAGGGGAGCTGACTGGAGGGA
Organism: Carcharodon carcharias; assembly: GCF_017639515.1. Classification (NCBI taxonomy): domain Eukaryota; kingdom Metazoa; phylum Chordata; class Chondrichthyes; order Lamniformes; family Lamnidae; genus Carcharodon; species Carcharodon carcharias. Next base: position 3,813,566 of record NC_054502.1, read on the forward strand.
CAGGGACAGGGATAGGGGAGCTGACTGGAGGGACAGGGATAGGGGAGCTGACTGGAGGGACAGGGACAGGGATAGGGGAGCTGACTGGAGGGACAGGGACAGGGATAGGGGAGCTGACTGGAGGGACAGGGACAGGGATAGGGGAGCTGACTGGAGGGACAGGGACAGGGATAGGGGAGCTGACTGGAGGGACAGGGACAGGGATAGGGGAGCTGACTGGAGGGACAGGGACAGGGATAGGGGAGCTGACTGGAGGGACAGGGACAGGGATAGGGGAGCTGACTGGAGGGACAGGGACAGGGATAGGGGAGCTGACTGGAGGGACAGGGACAGGGATAGGGGAGCTGACTGGAGGGACAGGGACAGGGATAGGGGAGCTGACTGGAGGGACAGGGACAGGGATAGGGGAGCTGACTGGAGGGACAGGGACAGGGATAGGGGAGCTGACTGGAGGGACAGGGACAGGGATAGGGGAGCTGACTGGAGGGACAGGGACAGGGATAGGGGAGCTGACTGGAGGGACAGGGACAGGGATAGGGGAGCTGACTGGAGGGACAGGGATAGGGGAGCTGACTGGAGGGACAGGGACAGGGATAGGGGAGCTGACTGGAGGGACAGGGATAGGGGAGCTGACTGGAGGGACAGGGATAGGGGAGCTGACTGGAGGGACAGGGACAGGGATAGGGGAGCTGACTGGAGGGACAGGGACAGGGATAGGGGAGCTGACTGGAGGGACAGGGATAGGGGAGCTGACTGGAGGGACAGGGATAGAGGAGCTGACTGGAGGGACAGGGACAGGGATAGGGGAGCTGACTGGAGGGACAGGGATAGGGGAGCTGACTGGAGGGACAGGGATAGGGATAGGGGAGCTGACTGGAGGGACAGGGACAGGGATAGGGGAGCTGACTGGAGGGACAGGGACAGGGATAGGGGAGCTGACTGGAGGGACAGGGACAGGGATAGGGGAGCTGACTGGAGGGACAGGGACAGGGATAGGGGAGCTGACTGGAGGGACAGGGACAGGGATAGGGGAGCTGACTGGAGGACGGGACAGGGATAGGGGAGCTGACTGGAGGGACAGGGGATAGGGGAGCTGACTGGAGGGACAGGGACAGGGATAGGGGAGCTGACTGGAGGGACAGGGAAGGATAGGGGAGCTGACTGGAGGGACAGGGACAGGGATAGGGGAGCTGACTGGAGGGACAGGGACAGGGATAGGGGAGCTGACTGGAGGGACAGGGACAGGGATAGGGGAGCTGACTGGAGGGACAGGGACAGGGATAGGGGAGCTGACTGGAGGGACAGGGACAGGGATAGGGGAGCTGACTGGAGGGACAGGGACAGGGATAGGGGAGCTGACTGGAGGGACAGGGACAGGGATAGGGGAGCTGACTGGAGGGACAGGGACAGGGATAGGGGAGCTGACTGGAGGGACAGGGATAGGGGAGCTGACTGGAGGGACAGGGACAGGGATAGGGGAGCTGACTGGAGGGACAGGGACAGGGATAGGGGAGCTGACTGGAGGGACAGGGGATAGGGGAGCTGACTGGAGGGACAGGGACAGGGATAGGGGAGCTGACTGGAGGGACAGGGATAGGGGAGCTGACTGGAGGGACAGGGACAGGGATAGGGGAGCTGACTGGAGGGACAGGGACAGGGATAGGGGAGCTGACTGGAGGGACAGGGACAGGGATAGGGGAGCTGACTGGAGGGACAGGGACAGGGATAGGGGAGCTGACTGGAGGGACAGGGACAGGGATAGGGGAGCTGACTGGAGGGACAGGGACAGGGATAGGGGAGCTGACTGGAGGGACAGGGACAGGATAGGGGAGCTGACTGGAGGGACAGGGACAGGGATAGGGGAGCTGACTGGAGGGACAGGGAAGGATAGGGGAGCTGACTGGAGGGACAGGGACAGGGATAGGGGAGCTGACTGGAGGGACAGGGACAGGGATAGGGGAGCTGACTGGAGGGACAGGGATAGGGGAGCTGACTGGAGGGACAGGGACAGGGATAGGGGAGCTGACTGGAGGGACAGGGACAGGGATAGGGGAGCTGACTGGAGGGACAGGGACAGGGATAGGGGAGCTGACTGGAGGGACAGGGACAGGGATAGGGGAGCTGACTGGAGGGACAGGGACAGGGATAGGGGAGCTGACTGGAGGGACAGGGACAGGGATAGGGGAGCTGACTGGAGGGACAGGGACAGGGATAGGGGAGCTGACTGGAGGGACAGGGACAGGGATAGGGGAGCTGACTGGAGGGACAGGGACAGGGATAGGGGAGCTGACTGGAGGGACAGGGACAGGGATAGGGGAGCTGACTGGAGGGACAGGGACAGGGATAGGGGAGCTGACTGGAGGGACAGGGACAGGGATAGGGGAGCTGACTGGAGGGACAGGGACAGGGATAGGGGAGCTGACTGGAGGGACAGGGACAGGGATAGGGGAGCTGACTGGAGGGACAGGGACAGGGATAGGGGAGCTGACTGGAGGGACAGGGACAGGGATAGGGGAGCTGACTGGAGGGACAGGGACAGGGATAGGGGAGCTGACTGGAGGGACAGGGACAGGGATAGGGGAGCTGACTGGAGGGACAGGGACAGGGATAGGGGAGCTGACTGGAGGGACAGGGACAGGGATAGGGGAGCTGACTGGAGGGACAGGGACAGGGATAGGGGAGCTGACTGGAGGGACAGGGACAGGGATAGGGGAGCTGACTGGAGGGACAGGGACAGGGATAGGGGAGCTGACTGGAGGGACAGGGACAGGGATAGGGGAGCTGACTGGAGGGACAGGGACAGGGATAGGGGAGCTGACTGGAGGGACAGGGACAGGGATAGGGGAGCTGACTGGAGGGACAGGGACAGGGATAGGGGAGCTGACTGGAGGGACAGGGACAGGGATAGGGGAGCTGACTGGAGGGACAGGAAGGGATAGGGGAGCTGACTGGAGGGACAGGGACAGGGATAGGGGAGCTGACTGGAGGGACAGGGACAGGGATAGGGGAGCTGACTGGAGGGACAGGGACAGGGATAGGGGAGCTGACTGGAGGGACAGGGACAGGGATAGGGGAGCTGACTGGAGGGACAGGGACAGGGATAGGGGAGCTGACTGGAGGGACAGGGACAGGATAGGGGAGCTGACTGGAGGGACAGGGAAGGGATAGGGGAGCTGACTGGAGGGACAGGGACAGGGATAGGGGAGCTGACTGGAGGGACAGGGACAGGGATAGGGGAGCTGACTGGAGGGACAGGGACAGGGATAGGGGAGCTGACTGGAGGGACAGGGACAGGGATAGGGGAGCTGACTGGAGGGACAGGGACAGGGATAGGGGAGCTGACTGGAGGGACAGGGACAGGGATAGGGGAGCTGACTGGAGGGACAGGGATAGGGATAGGGGAGCTGACTGGAGGGACAGGGATAGGGGAGCTTACTGGAGGGACAGGGACAGGGATATGGGAGCTGACTGGAGGGACAGGGACAGGGATAGGGGAGCTGACTGGAGGGACAGGGATAGGGATAGGGGAGCTGACTGGAGGGACAGGGACAGGGATAGGGGAGCTGACTGGAGGGACAGGGACAGGGATAGGGGAGCTGACTGGAGGGACAGGGATAGGGGAGCTGACTGGAGGGACAGGGACAGGGATAGGGGAGCTGACTGGAGGGACAGGGACAGGGATAGGGGAGCTGACTGGAGGGACAGGGACAGGGATAGGGGAGCTGACTGGAGGGACAGGGACAGGGATAGGGGAGCTGACTGGAGGGACAGGGACAGGGATAGGGGAGCTGACTGGAGGGACAGGGACAGGGATAGGGGAGCTGACTGGAGGGACAGGGACAGGGATAGGGGAGCTGACTGGAGGGACAGGGATAGGGGAGCTGACTGGAGGGACAGGGACAGGGATAGGGGAGCTGACTGGAGGGACAGGGACAGGGATAGGGGAGCTGACTGGAGGGACAGGGACAGGGATAGGGGAGCTGACTGGAGGGACAGGACAGGGATAGGGGAGCTGACTGGAGGGACAGGGACAGGGATAGGGGAGCTGACTGGAGGGACAGGGACAGGGATAGGGGAGCTGACTGGAGGGACAGGGACAGGGATAGGGGAGCTGACTGGAGGGACAGGGACAGGGATAGGGGAGCTGACTGGAGGGACAGGGACAGGGATAGGGGAGCTGACTGGAGGGACAGGGACAGGGATAGGGGAGCTGACTGGAGGGACAGGGACAGGGATAGGGGAGCTGACTGGAGGGACAGGGATAGGGGAGCTGACTGGAGGGACAGGGATAGGGATAGGGGAGCTGACTGGAGGGACAGGGATAGGGATAGGGGAGCTGACTGGAGGGACAGGGACAGGGATAGGGGAGCTGACTGGAGGGACAGGGACAGGGATAGGGGAGCTGACTGGAGGGACAGGGACAGGGATAGGGGAGCTGACTGGAGGGACAGGGACAGGGATAGGGGAGCTGACTGGAGGGACAGGGACAGGGATAGGGGAGCTGACTGGAGGGACAGGGACAGGGATAGGGGAGCTGACTGGAGGGACAGGGACAGGGATAGGGGAGCTGACTGGAGGGACAGGGACAGGGATAGGGGAGCTGACTGGAGGGACAGGGACAGGGATAGGGGAGCTGACTGGAGGGACAGGGACAGGGATAGGGGAGCTGACTGGAGGGACAGGGACAGGGATAGGGGAGCTGACTGGAGGGACAGGGATAGGGGAGCTGACTGGAGGGACAGGGACAGGGATAGGGGAGCTGACTGGAGGGACAGGGACAGGGATAGGGGAGCTGACTGGAGGGACAGGGATAGGGATAGGGGAGCTGACTGGAGGGACAGGGACAGGGATAGGGGAGCCTGACTGGAGGGACAGGGACAGGGATAGGGAGCTGACTGGAGGGACAGGGACAGGGGGAGCTGACTGGAGGGACAGGGACAGGGATAGGGGAGCTGACTGGAGGGACAGGGACTAGGGATAGGGAGCTGACTGGAGGGACAGGGATAGGGGAGCTGACTGGAGGGACAGGGATATGGATAGGGGAGCTGACTGGAGGGACAGGGATAGGGGAGCTGACTGGAGGGACAGGGACAGGGATAGGGGAGCTGACTGGAGGGACAGGGATAGGGATAGGGGAGCTGACTGGAGGGACAGGGACAGGGATAGGGGAGCTGACTGGAGGGACAGGGACAGGGATAGGGGAGCTGACTGGAGGGACAGGGACAGGGATAGGGGAGCTGACTGGAGGGACAGGGACAGGGATAGGGGAGCTGACTGGAGGGACAGGGACAGGGATAGGGGAGCTGACTGGAGGGACAGGAGGATAGGGGAGCTGACTGGAGGGACAGGGACAGGGATAGGGGAGCTGACTGGAGGGACAGGGACAGGGATAGGGGAGCTGACTGGAGGGACAGGGATAGGGTAGGGGAGCTGACTGGAGGACAGGGACAGGGATAGGGGAGCTGACTGGAGGGACAGGAAGGGATAGGGGAGCTGACTGGAGGGACAGGGACAGGGATAGGGGAGCTGACTGGAGGGACAGGGACAGGGATAGGGGAGCTGACTGGAGGGACAGGACAGGGATAGGGGAGCTGACTGGAGGGACAGGGACAGGGATAGGGGAGCTGACTGGAGGGACAGGGACAGGGATAGGGGAGCTGACTGGAGGGACAGGGATAGGGATAGGGAGCTGACTGGAGGGACAGGGACAGGGATAGGGGAGCTGACTGGAGGGACAGGGACAGGGATAGGGGAGCTGACTGGAGGGACAGGGACAGGGATAGGGGAGCTGACTGGAGGGACAGGGACAGGGATAGGGGAGCTGACTGGAGGGACAGGGACAGGGATAGGGGAGCTGACTGGAGGGACAGGGACAGGGATAGGGGAGCTGACTGGAGGGACAGGGACAGGGATAGGGGAGCTGACTGGAGGGACAGGGACAGGGATAGGGGAGCTGACTGGAGGGACAGGGACAGGGATAGGGGAGCTGACTGGAGGGACAGGGACAGGGATAGGGGAGCTGACTGGAGGGACAGGGATAGGGATAGGGGAGCTGACTGGAGGGACAGGGACAGGGATAGGGGAGCTGACTGGAGGGACAGGGACAGGGATAGGGGAGCTGACTGGAGGGACAGGGACAGGGATAGGGGAGCTGACTGGAGGGACAGGGACAGGGATAGGGGAGCTGACTGGAGGGACAGGAATAGGGATAGGGGAGCTGACTGGAGGGGCAGGGATAGGGGAGCTGACTGGAGGGACAGGGACAGGGATAGGGGAGCTGACTGGAGGGACAGGGACAGGGATAGGGGAGCTGACTGGAGGTACAGGGACAGGGATAGGGGAGCTGACTGGAGGGTCAGGGATAGGGGAGCTGACTGGAGGGACAGGGACAGGGATAGGGGAGCTGACTGGAGGGACAGGGATAGGGAAGCTGACTGGAGGGACAGGGACAGGGATAGGGGAGCTGACTGGAGGGACAGGGACAGGGATAGGGGAGCTGACTGGAGGGACAGGAGGATAGGGGAGCTGACTGGAGGGACAGGGACAGGGATAGGGGAGCTGACTGGAGGGACAGGGACAGGGATAGGGGAGCTGACTGAGGGACAGGGACAGGGATAGGGGAGCTGACTGGAGGGACAGGGACAGGGATAGGGGAGCTGACTGGAGGGGACAGGGACAGGGATAGGGGAGCTGACTGGAGGGACAGGGACAGGGATAGGGGAGCTGACTGGAGGGACAGGGACAGGGATAGGGGAGCTGACTGGAGGGACAGGGACAGGGATAGGGGAGCTGACTGGAGGGACAGGGACAGGGATAGGGGAGCTGACTGGAGGGACAGGGACAGGGATAGGGGAGCTGACTGGAGGGACAGGGACAGGGATAGGGGAGCTGACTGGAGGGACAGGGATAGGGGAGCTGACTGGAGGGACAGGGACAGGGATAGGGGAGCTGACTGGAGGGACAGGGACAGGGATAGGGGAGCTGACTGGAGGGACAGGGACAGGGATAGGGGAGCTGACTGGAGGGACAGGGACAGGGATAGGGGAGCTGACTGGAGGGACAGGGACAGGGATAGGGGAGCTGACTGGAGGGACAGGGACAGGGATAGGGGAGCTGACTGGAGGGACAGGGACAGGGATAGGGGAGCTGACTGGAGGGACAGGAGGATAGGGGAGCTGACTGGAGGGACAGGGACAGGGATAGGGGAGCTGACTGGAGGGACAGGGACAGGGATAGGGGAGCTGACTGGAGGGACAGGGACAGGGATAGGGGAGCTGACTGGAGGGACAGGGACAGGGATAGGGGAGCTGACTGGAGGGACAGGGACAGGGATAGGGGAGCTGACTGGAGGGACAGGGACAGGGATAGGGGAGCTGACTGGAGGGACAGGGACAGGGATAGGGGAGCTGACTGGAGGGACAGGGACAGGGATAGGGGAGCTGACTGGAGGGACAGGGACAGGGATAGGGGAGCTGACTGGAGGGACAGGGATAGGGGAGCTGACTGGAGGGACAGGGACAGGGATAGGGGAGCTGACTGGAGGGACAGGGACAGGGATAGGGGAGCTGACTGGAGGGACAGGGACAGGGATAGGGGAGCTGACTGGAGGGACAGGGACAGGGATAGGGGAGCTGACTGGAGGGACAGGGATAGGGATAGGGGAGCTGACTGGAGGGACAGGGACAGGGATAGGGGAGCTGACTGGAGGGACAGGGACAGGGATAGGGGAGCTGACTGGAGGGACAGGGACAGGGATAGGGGAGCTGACTGGAGGGACAGGGACAGGGATAGGGGAGCTGACTGGAGGACAGGGACAGGGATAGGGGAGCTGACTGGAGGGACAGGGACAGGGATAGGGGAGCTGACTGGAGGGACAGGGACAGGGATAGGGGAGCTGACTGGAGGGACAGGGACAGGGATAGGGGAGCTGACTGGAGGGACAGGGACAGGGATAGGGGAGCTGACTGGAGGGACAGGGACAGGGATAGGGGAGCTGACTGGAGGGACAGGGACAGGGATAGGGGAGCTGACTGGAGGGACAGGGACAGGGATAGGGGAGCTGACTGGAGGGACAGGGATAGGGGAGCTGACTGGAGGGACAGGGACAGGGATAGGGGAGCTGACTGGAGGGACAGGGACAGGGATAGGGGAGCTGACTGGAGGGACAGGGACAGGGATAGGGGAGCTGACTGGAGGGACAGGGACAGGGATAGGGGAGCTGACTGGAGGGACAGGGACAGGGATAGGGGAGCTGACTGGAGGGACAGGGACAGGGATAGGGGAGCTGACTGGAGGGACAGGGACAGGGATAGGGGAGCTGACTGGAGGGACAGGGACAGGGATAGGGGAGCTGACTGGAGGGACAGGGACAGGGATAGGGGAGCTGACTGGAGGGACAGGGACAGGGATAGGGGAGCTGACTGGAGGGACAGGGACAGGGATAGGGGAGCTGACTGGAGGGACAGGGATAGGGATAGGGGAGCTGACTGGAGGGACAGGGACAAGGATAGGGGAGCTGACTGGAGGGACAGGGACAGGGATAGGGGAGCTGACTGGAGGGACAGGGACAGGGATAGGGGAGCTGACTGGAGGGACAGGGAAGGATAGGGGAGCTGACTGGAGGGACAGGGACAGGGATAGGGGAGCTGACTGGAGGGACAGGGACAGGGATAGGGGAGCTGACTGGAGGGACAGGGATAGGGGAGCTGACTGGAGGGACAGGGACAGGGATAGGGGAGCTGACTGGAGGGACAGGGATAGGGATAGGGGAGCTGACTGGAGGGACAGGGACAGGGATAGGGGAGCTGACTGGAGGGACAGGGACAGGGATAGGGGAGCTGACTGGAGGGACAGGGACAGGGATAGGGGAGCTGACTGGAGGGACAGGGATAGGGGAGCTGACTGGAGGGACAGGGACAGGGATAGGGGAGCTGACTGGAGGGACAGGGAAGGATAGGGGAGCTGACTGGAGGGACAGGGACAGGGATAGGGGAGCTGACTGGAGGGACAGGGACAGGGATAGGGGAGCTGACTGGAGGGACAGGGACAGGGATAGGGGAGCTGACTGGAGGGACAGGGACAGGGATAGGGGAGCTGACTGGAGGGACAGGGACAGGGATAGGGGAGCTGACTGAGGGACAGGGACAGGGATAGGGGAGCTGACTGGAGGGACAGGGACAGGGATAGGGGAGCTGACTGGAGGGACAGGGACAGGGATAGGGGAGCTGACTGGAGGGACAGGGACAGGGATAGGGGAGCTGACTGGAGGGACAGGGATAGGGATAGGGGAGCTGACTGGAGGGACAGGGACAGGGATAGGGGAGCTGACTGGAGGGACAGGGACAGGGATAGGGGAGCTGACTGGAGGGACAGGGACAGGGATAGGGGAGCTGACTGGAGGGACAGGGACAGGGATAGGGTAGCTGACTGGAGGGACAGGGACAGGGATAGGGGAGCTGACTGGAGGGACAGGGATAGGGGAGCTGACTGGAGGGACAGGGATAGGGATAGGGGAGCTGACTGGAGGGACAGGGACAGGGATAGGGGAGCTGACTGGAGGGACAGGGACAGGGATAGGGGAGCTGACTGGAGGGACAGGGACAGGGATAGGGGAGCTGACTGGAGGGACAGGGACAGGGATAGGGGAGCTGACTGGAGGGACAGGGACAGGGATAGGGGAGCTGACTGGAGGGACAGGGATAGGGGAGCTGACTGGAGGGACAGGGACAGGGATAGGGGAGCTGACTGGAGGGACAGGGACAGGGATAGGGGAGCTGACTGGAGGGACAGGGACAGGGATAGGGGAGCTGACTGGAGGGACAGGGATAGGGGAGCTGACTGGAGGGACAGGGATAGGGGAGCTGACTGGAGGGACAGGGACAGGGATAGGGGAGCTGACTGGAGGGACAGGGACAGGGATAGGGGAGCTGACTGGAGGGACAGGGACAGGGATAGGGGAGCTGACTGGAGGGACAGGGACAGGGATAGGGGAGCTGACTGGAGGGACAGGGATAGGGATAGGGGAGCTGACTGGAGGGACAGGACAGGGATAGGGGAGCTGACTGGAGGGACAGGGACAGGGATAGGGGAGCTGACTGGAGGGACAGGGACAGGGATAGGGGAGCTGACTGGAGGGACAGGGACAGGGATAGGGGAGCTGACTGGAGGGACAGGGACAGGGATAGGGGAGCTGACTGGAGGGACAGGGACAGGGATAGGGGAGCTGACTGGAGGGACAGGGACAGGGATAGGGGAGCTGACTGGAGGGACAGGGACAGGGATAGGGGAGCTGACTGGAGGGACAGGGATAGGGGAGCTGACTGGAGGGACAGGGACAGGGATAGGGGAGCTGACTGGAGGACAGACAGGGATAGGGGAGCTGACTGGAGGGACAGGGACAGGGATAGGGGAGCTGACTGGAGGGACAGGGATAGGGGAGCTGACTGGAGGAGGACAGGGATAGGGGAGCTGATGGAGGACAGGGACAGGATAGGGGAGCTGACTGGAGGGACAGGGACAGGGATAGGGGAGCTGACTGGAGGGACAGGGACAGGGATAGGGGAGCTGACTGGAGGGACAGGGATAGGGGAGCTGACTGGAGGGACAGACAGGGATAGGGGAGCTGACTGGAGGGACAGGGACAGGGATAGGGGAGCTGACTGGAGGGACAGGGACAGGGATAGGGGAGCTGACTGGAGGGACAGGGACAGGGATAGGGGAGCTGACTGGAGGGACAGGGATAGGGGAGCTGACTGGAGGGACAGGGACAGGGATAGGGGAGCTGACTGGAGGGACAGGGACAGGGATAGGGGAGCTGACTGGAGGGACAGGGACAGGGATAGGGGAGCTGACTGGAGGGACAGGGACAGGGATAGGGGAGCTGACTGGAGGGACAGGGATAGGGGAGCTGACTGGAGGGACAGGGACAGGGATAGGGGAGCTGACTGGAGGGACAGGGACAGGGATAGGGGAGCTGACTGGAGGGACAGGGACAGGGATAGGGGAGCTGACTGGAGGGACAGGGACAGGATAGGGGAGCTGACTGGAGGGACAGGGACAGGGATAGGGGAGCTGACTGGAGGGACAGGGACAGGGATAGGGGAGCTGACTGGAGGGACAGGGACAGGGATAGGGGAGCTGACTGGAGGGACAGGGACAGGGATAGGGGAGCTGACTGGAGGGACAGGGATAGGGGAGCTGACTGGAGGGAAGGGACAGGGATAGGGGAGCTGACTGGAGGGACAGGGACAGGGATAGGGGAGCTGACTGGAGGGACAGGGACAGGGATAGGGGAGCTGACTGGAGGGACAGGGACAGGGATAGGGGAGCTGACTGGAGGGACAGGGACAGGGATAGGGGAGCTGACTGGAGGGACAGGGATAGGGGAGCTGACTGGAGGGACAGGGACAGGGATAGGGGAGCTGACTGGAGGGACAGGGACAGGGATAGGGGAGCTGACTGGAGGGACAGGGACAGGGATAGGGGAGCTGACTGGAGGGACAGGGACAGGGATAGGGGAGCTGACTGGAGGGACAGGGACAGGGATAGGGAGCTGACTGGAGGGACAGGACAGGGATAGGGGAGCTGACTGGAGGGACAGGGATAGGGGAGCTGACTGGAGGGACAGGGATAGGGGAGCTGACTGGAGGGACAGGGACAGGGATAGGGGAGCTGACTGGAGGACAGGGACAGGGATAGGGGAGCTGACTGGAGGTACAAGGATAGGGGAGCTGACTGGAGGGACAGGGATAGGGGAGCTGACTGGAGGGACAGGGACAGGGATAGGGGAGCTGACTGGAGGGACAGGATAGGGATAGGGGAGCTGACTGGAGCGACAGGGATAGGGGAGCTGACTGGAGGGACAGGGACAGGGATAGGGGAGCTGACTGGAGGGACAGGGACAGGGATAGGGGAGCTGACTGGAGGGACAGGGACAGGGATAGGGGAGCTGACTGGAGGGACAGGGACAGGGATAGGGGAGCTGACTGGAGGGACAGGGACAGGGATAGGGGAGCTGACTGGAGGGACAGGGATAGGGGAGCTGACTGGAGGGACAGGGACAGGGATAGGGGAGCTGACTGGAGGGACAGGGAAGGGATAGGGGAGCTGACTGGAGGGACAGGGACAGGGATAGGGGAGCTGACTGGAGGGACAGGGACAGGGATAGGGGAGCTGACTGGAGGGACAGGGACAGGGATAGGGGAGCTGACTGGAGGGACAGGGACAGGGATAGGGGAGCTGACTGGAGGGACAGGGACAGGGATAGGGGAGCTGACTGGAGGGACAGGGACAGGGATAGGGGAGCTGACTGGAGGGACAGGGATAGGGGAGCTGACTGGAGGGACAGGGACAGGGATAGGGGAGCTGACTGGAGGGACAGGGACAGGGATAGGGGAGCTGACTGGAGGACAGGGACAGGGATAGGGGAGCTGACTGGAGGGACAGGGACAGGGATAGGGGAGCTGACTGGAGGGACAGGGACAGGGATAGGGGAGCTGACTGGAGGGACAGGGACAGGGATAGGGGAGCTGACTGGAGGGACAGGGACAGGGATAGGGGAGCTGACTGGAGGGACAGGGATAGGGGAGCTGACTGGAGGGACAGGGACAGGGATAGGGGAGCTGACTGGAGGGACAGGGACAGGGATAGGGGAGCTGACTGGAGGGACAGGGACAGGGATAGGGGAGCTGACTGGAGGGACAGGGACAGGATAGGGGAGCTGACTGGAGGGACAGGGACAGGGATAGGGAGCTGACTGGAGGGACAGGGATAGGGGAGCTGACTGGAGGGACAGGGACAGGGATAGGGGAGCTGACTGGAGGGACAGGGGCAGGGATAGGGGAGCTGACTGGAGGGACAGGGACAGGGATAGGGGAGCTGACTGGAGGGACAGGGACAGGGATAGGGGAGCTGACTGGAGGGACAGGGACAGGGATAGGGGAGCTGACTGGAGGGACAGGGATAGGGGAGCTGACTGGAGGGACAGGGACAGGGATAGGGGAGCTGACTGGAGGGACAGGGACAGGGATAGGGGAGCTGACTGGAGGGACAGGGACAGGGATAGGGGAGCTGACTGGAGGGACAGGGACAGGGATAGGGGAGCTGACTGGAGGGACAGGGACAGGGATAGGGGAGCTGACTGGAGGGACAGGGACAGGGATAGGGGAGCTGACTGGAGGGACAGGGACAGGGATAGGGGAGCTGACTGGAGGGACAGGGACAGGGATAGGGGAGCTGACTGGAGGGACAGGGACAGGGATAGGGGAGCTGACTGGAGGGACAGGGACAGGGATAGGGGAGCTGACTGGAGGGACAGGGATAGGGGAGCTGACTGGAGGGACAGGGACAGGGATAGGGGAGCTGACTGGAGGGATAGGGACAGGGATAGGGGAGCTGACTGGAGGGACAGGGATAGGGGAGCTGACTGGAGGGACAGGGACAGGGATAGGGGAGCTGACTGGAGGGACAGGGACAGGGATAGGGGAGCTGACTGGAGGGACAGGGACAGGATAGGGGAGCTGACTGGAGGGACAGGGACAGGGATAGGGGAGCTGACTGGAGGGACAGGGACAGGGATAGGGGAGCTGACTGGAGGGACAGGGACAGGGATAGGGGAGCTGACTGGAGGGACAGGGACAGGGATAGGGGAGCTGACTGGAGGGACAGGGACAGGGATAGGGGAGCTGACTGGAGGGACAGGGACAGGGATAGGGGAGCTGACTGGAGGGACAGGGACAGGGATAGGGGAGCTGACTGGAGGGACAGGGACAGGGATAGGGGAGCTGACTGGAGGGACAGGGACAGGGATAGGGGAGCTGACTGGAGGGACAGGGACAGGGATAGGGGAGCTGACTGGAGGGACAGGGACAGGGATAGGGGAGCTGACTGGAGGGACAGGGACAGGGATAGGGGAGCTGACTGGAGGGACAGGGACAGGGATAGGGGAGCTGACTGGAGGGACAGGGATAAGGGAGCTGACTGGAGGGACAGGGACAGGGATAGGGGAGCTGACTGGAGGGACAGGGACAGGGATAGGGGAGCTGACTGGAGGGACAGGGACAGGGATAGGGAGCTGACTGGAGGGACAGGGACAGGGATAGGGGAGCTGACTGGAGGGACAGGGACAGGGATAGGGGAGCTGACTGGAGGGACAGGGACAGGGATAGGGGAGCTGACTGGAGGGACAGGGACAGGGATAGGGGAGCTGACTGGAGGGACAGGGACAGGGATAGGGGAGCTGACTGGAGGGACAGGGACAGGGATAGGGGAGCTGACTGGAGGGACAGGGACAGGGATAGGGGAGCTGACTGGAGGGACAGGGACAGGGATAGGGGAGCTGACTGGAGGGACAGGGACAGGGATAGGGGAGCTGACTGGAGGGACAGGGATAGGGGAGCTGACTGGAGGGACAGGGACAGGGATAGGGGAGCTGACTGGAGGGACAGGACAGGGATAGGGGAGCTGACTGGAGGGACAGGGAAGGATAGGGGAGCTGACTGGAGGGACAGGGACAGGGATAGGGGAGCTGACTGGAGGGACAGGGACAGGGATAGGGGAGCTGACTGGAGGGACAGGGACAGGGATAGGGGAGCTGACTGGAGGGACAGGGACAGGGATAGGGGAGCTGACTGGAGGGACAGGGACGGATAGGGGAGCTGACTGGAGGGACAGGGACAGGGATAGGGGAGCTGACTGGAGGGACAGGACAGGGATAGGGGAGCTGACTGGAGGGACAGGGACAGGGATAGGGGAGCTGACTGGAGGAAGGGACAGGGATAGGGGAGCTGACTGGAGGGACAGGGACAGGGATAGGGGAGCTGACTGGAGGGACAGGGACAGGGATAGGGGAGCTGACTGGAGGGACAGGGACAGGGATAGGGGAGCTGACTGGAGGGACAGGGATAGGGGAGCTGACTGGAGGGACAGGGATAGGGGAGCTGACTGGAGGGACAGGGATAGGGGAGCTGACTGGAGGGACAGGGACAGGGATAGGGGAGCTGACTGGAGGGACAGGGACAGGGATAGGGGAGCTGACTGGAGGGACAGGGACAGGGATAGGGGAGCTGACTGGAGGGACAGGGACAGGGATAGGGGAGCTGACTGGAGGGACAGGGACAGGGATAGGGGAGCTGACTGGAGGGACAGGGACAGGGATAGGGGAGCTGACTGGAGGGACAGGACAGGGATAGGGGAGCTGACTGGAGGGACAGGGACAGGGATAGGGGAGCTGACTGGAGGGACAGGGACAGGGATAGGGGAGCTGACTGGAGGGACAGGGACAGGGATAGGGGAGCTGACTGGAGGGACAGGGACAGGGATAGGGGAGCTGACTGGAGGGACAGGGACAGGGATAGGGGAGCTGACTGGAGGGACAGGGACAGGGATAGGGGAGCTGACTGGAGGGACAGGGACAGGGATAGGGGAGCTGACTGGAGGGACAGGGACAGGGATAGGGGAGCTGACTGGAGGGACAGGGACAGGGATAGGGGAGCTGACTGGAGGGACAGGGACAGGGATAGGGGAGCTGACTGGAGGGACAGGAGGATAGGGGAGCTGACTGGAGGGACAGGGACAGGGATAGGGGAGCTGACTGGAGGGACAGGGACAGGGATAGGGAGCTGACTGGAGGGACAGGGACAGGGATAGGGGAGCTGACTGGAGGGACAGGGACAGGGATAGGGGAGCTGACTGGAGGGACAGGGACAGGGATAGGGGAGCTGACTGGAGGGACAGGGACAGGGATAGGGGAGCTGACTGGAGGGACAGGGACAGGGATAGGGGAGCTGACTGGAGGGACAGGGAAGGGATAGGGGAGCTGACTGGAGGGACAGGGACAGGGATAGGGGAGCTGACTGGAGGACAGGGACAGGGATAGGGGAGCTGACTGGAGGGACAGGGACAGGGATAGGGGAGCTGACTGGAGGGACAGGGACAGGGATAGGGGAGCTGACTGGAGGGACAGGGATAGGGGAGCTGACTGGAGGGACAGGGATAGGGGAGCTGACTGGAGGGACAGGGACAGGGATAGGGGAGCTGACTGGAGGGACAGGGCTAGGGGAGCTGACTGGAGGGACAGGGACAGGGATAGGGGAGCTGACTGGAGGGACAGGGACAGGGATAGGGGAGCTGACTGGAGGGACAGGGATAGGGGAGCTGACTGGAGGGACAGGGACAGGGATAGGGGAGCTGACTGGAGGGACAGGGACAGGGATAGGGGAGCTGACTGGAGGGACAGGGACAGGGATAGGGGAGCTGACTGGAGGGACAGGGACAGGGATAGGGGAGCTGACTGGAGGGACAGGGACAGGGATAGGGGAGCTGACTGGAGGGACAGGGACAGGGATAGGGGAGCTGACTGGAGGGACAGGGATAGGGATAGGGGAGCTGACTGGAGGGACAGGGACAGGGATAGGGGAGCTGACTGGAGGGACAGGGACAGGGATAGGGGAGCTGACTGGAGGGAAGGGACAGGGATAGGGGAGCTGACTGGAGGGACAGGGATAGGGGAGCTGACTGGAGGGACAGGAAGGATAGGGGAGCTGACTGGAGGGACAGGGACAGGGATAGGGGAGCTGACTGGAGGGACAGGGACAGGGATAGGGGAGCTGACTGGAGGGACAGGGACAGGGATAGGGGAGCTGACTGGAGGGACAGGGACAGGGATAGGGGAGCTGACTGGAGGGACAGGGATAGGGGAGCTGACTGGAGGACAGGGACAGGGATAGGGGAGCTGACTGGAGGGACAGGGACAGGGATAGGGGAGCTGACTGGAGGGACAGGGACAGGGATAGGGGAGCTGACTGGAGGGACAGGGACAGGGATAGGGGAGCTGACTGGAGGGACAGGGACAGGGATAGGGGAGCTGACTGGAGGGACAGGGATAGGGGAGCTGACTGGAGGGACAGGGACAGGGATAGGGGAGCTGACTGGAGGGACAGGGACAGGGATAGGGGAGCTGACTGGAGGGACAGGGACAGGGATAGGGGAGCTGACTGGAGGGACAGGGACAGGGATAGGGGAGCTGACTGGAGGGACAGGGACAGGGATAGGGGAGCTGACTGGAGGGATAGGGATAGGGGAGCTGACTGGAGGGACAGGGACAGGGATAGGGGAGCTGACTGGAGGGACAGGGACAGGGATAGGGGAGCTGACTGGAGGGACAGGGATAGGGGAGCTGACTGGAGGGACAAGGACAGGGATAGGGGAGCTGACTGGAGGGACAGGGACAGGGATAGGGGAGCTGACTGGAGGAACAGGGATAGGGATAGGGGAGCTGACTGGAGGGACAGGGACAGGGATAAGGGAGCTGACTGGAGGGACAGGGACAGGGATAGGGGAGCTGACTGGAGGGACAGGGACAGGGATAGGGAGCTGACTGGAGGGACAGGGACAGGGATAGGGGAGCTGACTGGAGGGACAGGGACAGGGATAGGGGAGCTGACTGGAGGGACAGGGATAGGGGAGCTGACTGGAGGGACGGGATAGGGGAGCTGACTGGAGGGACAGGGACAGGGATAGGGGAGCTGACTGGAGGGACAGGGACAGGGATAGGGGAGCTGACTGGAGGGACAGGGATAGGGGAGCTGACTGGAGGGACAGGGACAGGGATAGGGGAGCTGACTGGAGGGACAGGGACAGGGATAGGGGAGCTGACTGGAGGGACAGGACAGGGATAGGGGAGCTGACTGGAGGGACAGGGACAGGGATAGGGGAGCTGACTGGAGGGACAGGGACAGGGATAGGGGAGCTGACTGGAGGGACAGGGACAGGGATAGGGGAGCTGACTGGAGGGACAGGGACAGGGATAGGGGAGCTGACTGGAGGGACAGGGACAGGGATAGGGGAGCTGACTGGAGGGACAGGGACAGGGATAGGGGAGCTGACTGGAGGGACAGGGACAGGGATAGGGGAGCTGACTGGAGGGACAGGGACAGGGATAGGGAGCTGACTGGAGGGACAGGGATAGGGAGGGAGCTGACTGGAGGGACAGGGACAGGGATAGGGGAGCTGACTGGAGGGACAGGGACAGGGATAGGGGAGCTGACTGGAGGGACAGGGACAGGGATAGGGGAGCTGACTGGAGGGACAGGGAAGGATAGGGGAGCTGACTGGAGGGACAGGGACAGGGATAGGGGAGCTGACTGGAGGGACAGGGACAGGGATAGGGGAGCTGACTGGAGGGACAGGGACAGGGATAGGGGAGCTGACTGGAGGGACAGGGACAGGGATAGGGGAGCTGACTGGAGGGACAGGGACAGGGATAGGGGAGCTGACTGGAGGGACAGGGATAGGGGAGCTGACTGGAGGGACAGGGACAGGGATAGGGGAGCTGACTGGAGGGACAGGGACAGGGATAGGGGAGCTGACTGGAGGGACAGGGACAGGGATAGGGGAGCTGACTGGAGGGACAGGGACAGGGATAGGGGAGCTGACTGGAGGGACAGGGACAGGGATAGGGGAGCTGACTGGAGGGACAGGGACAGGGATAGGGGAGCTGACTGGAGGGACAGGGACAGGGATAGGGGAGCTGACTGGAGGGACAGGGCAGGGATAGGGGAGCTGACTGGAGGGACAGGGATAGGGAGCTGACTGGAGGGACAGGGACAGGGATAGGGGAGCTGACTGGAGGGACAGGGACAGGGATAGGGGAGCTGACTGGAGGGACAGGGATAGGGATAGGGAGCTGACTGGAGGGACAGGGACAGGGATAGGGGAGCTGACTGGAGGGACAGGGACAGGGATAGGGGAGCTGACTGGAGGGACAGGAAGGATAGGGGAGCTGACTGGAGGGACAGGGACAGGGATAGGGGAGCTGACTGGAGGGACAGGAAGGATAGGGGAGCTGACTGGAGGGACAGGGACAGGGATAGGGGAGCTGACTGGAGGGACAGGGACAGGGATAGGGGAGCTGACTGGAGGGACAGGGACAGGGATAGGGGAGCTGACTGGAGGGACAGGGACAGGGATAGGGGAGCTGACTGGAGGGACAGGGACAGGGATAGGGGAGCTGACTGGAGGGACAGGGACAGGGATAGGGGAGCTGACTGGAGGGACAGGGACAGGGATAGGGGAGCTGACTGGAGGGACAGGGATAGGGGAGCTGACTGGAGGGACAGGGATAGGGGAGCTGACTGGAGGGACAGGGACAGGGATAGGGGAGCTGACTGGAGGGACAGGGACAGGGATAGGGGAGCTGACTGGAGGGACAGGGACAGGGATAGGGGAGCTGACTGGAGGGACAGGGATAGGGGAGCTGACTGGAGGACAGGGACAGGGATAGGGGAGCTGACTGGAGGGACAGGGAAGGGATAGGGGAGCTGACTGGAGGGACAGGGACAGGGATAGGGGAGCTGACTGGAGGGACAGGGATAGAGGAGCTGACTGGAGGGACAGGGACAGGGATAGGGGAGCTGACTAGAGGGACAGGGACAGGGATAGGGGAGCTGACTGGAGGGATAGGGACAGGGATAGGGGAGCTGACTGGAGGGACAGGGACAGGGATAGGGGAGCTGACTGGAGGGACAGGGACAGGGATAGGGGAGCTGACTGGAGGGACAGGGACAGGGATAGGGGAGCTGACTGGAGGGACAGGGACAGGGATAGGGGAGCTGACTGGAGGGACAGGGACAGGGATAGGGGAGCTGACTGGAGGGACAGGGACAGGGATAGGGGAGCTGACTGGAGGGACAGGGACAGGGATAGGGGAGCTGACTGGAGGGACAGGGACAGGGATAGGGGAGCTGACTGGAGGGACAGGGATAGGGGAGCTGACTGGAGGGACAGGGACAGGGATAGGGGAGCTGACTGGAGGGACAGGGACAGGGATAGGGGAGCTGACTGGAGGGACAGGGACAGGGATAGGGGAGCTGACTGGAGGGACAGGGACAGGGATAGGGGAGCTGACTGGAGGGACAGGGACAGGGATAGGGGAGCTGACTGGAGGGACAGGGAAGGGATAGGGGAGCTGACTGGAGGGACAGGGACAGGGATAGGGGAGCTGACTGGAGGGACAGGGACAGGGATAGGGGAGCTGACTGGAGGGACAGGGACAGGGATAGGGGAGCTGACTGGAGGGACAGGGACAGGGATAGGGGAGCTGACTGGAGGGACAGGGACAGGGATAGGGGAGCTGACTGGAGGGACAGGGATAGGGGAGCTGACTGGAGGGACAGGGACAGGGATAGGGGAGCTGACTGGAGGGACAGGGACAGGGATAGGGGAGCTGACTGGAGGGACAGGACAGGGATAGGGGAGCTGACTGGGACAGGGACAGGGATAGGGGAGCTGACTGGAGGGACAGGGACAGGATAGGGGAGCTGACTGGAGGGACAGGGACAGGGATAGGGGAGCTGACTGGAGGGACAGGGACAGGGATAGGGGAGCTGACTGGAGGGACAGGGATAGGGGAGCTGACTGGAGGGACAGGGACAGGGATAGGGGAGCTGACTGGAGGGACAGGGACAGGGATAGGGGAGCTGACTGGAGGGACAGGGACAGGGATAGGGGAGCTGACTGGAGGGACAGGGACAGGGATAGGGGAGCTGACTGGAGGGACAGGGACAGGGATAGGGGAGCTGACTGGAGGGACAGGGACAGGGATAGGGGAGCTGACTGGAGGGACAGGGATAGGGGAGCTGACTGGAGGGACAGGGACAGGGATAGGGGAGCTGACTGGAGGGACAGGGATAGGGGAGCTGACTGGAGGGACAGGGACAGGGATAGGGGAGCTGACTGGAGGGACAGGGACAGGGATAGGGGAGCTGACTGGAGGGACAGGGACAGGGATAGGGGAGCTGACTGGAGGGACAGGGACAGGGATAGGGAGCTGACTGGAGGGACAGGGACAGGGATAGGGGAGCTGACTGGAGGGACAGGGACAGGGATAGGGGAGCTGACTGGAGGGACAGGGACAGGGATAGGGGAGCTGACTGGAGGGACAGGGATAGGGGAGCTGACTGGAGGGACAGGGATGGGGAGCTGACTGGAGGGACAGGGATAGGGGAGCTGACTGGAGGGACAGGGACAGGGATAGGGGAGCTGACTGGAGGGACAGGGATAGGGATAGGGGAGCTGACTGGAGGGACAGGGATAGGGATAGGTGAGCTGACTGGAGGGACAGGGACAGGGATAGGGGAGCTGACTGGAGGGACAGGGACAGGGATAGGGGAGCTGACTGGAGGGACAGGGACAGGGATAGGGGAGCTGACTGGAGGGACAGGGACAGGGATAGGGGAGCTGACTGGAGGGACAGGGACAGGGATAGGGGAGCTGACTGGAGGGCAGGGATAGGGGAGCTGACTGGAGGGACAGGGACAGGGATAGGGGAGCTGACTGGAGGGACAGGGATAGGGGAGCTGACTGGAGGGACAGGGACAGGGATAGGGGAGCTGACTGGAGGGACAGGGACAGGGATAGGGGAGCTGACTGGAGGACAGGGACAGGGATAGGGGAGCTGACTGGAGGGACAGGGACAGGGATAGGGGAGCTGACTGGAGGGACAGGGACAGGGATAGGGGAGCTGACTGGAGGGACAGGGATAGGGGAGCTGACTGGAGGGACAGGACAGGGATAGGGGAGCTGACTGGAGGGACAGGACAGGGATAGGGGAGCTGACTGGAGGGACAGGGACAGGGATAGGGGAGCTGACTGGAGGGACAGGGACAGGATAGGGGAGCTGACTGGAGGGACAGGGACAGGGATAGGGGAGCTGACTGGAGGGACAGGGACAGGGATAGGGGAGCTGACTGGAGGGACAGGGACAGGGATAGGGGAGCTGACTGGAGGGACAGGGACAAGGATAGGGGAGCTGACTGGAGGGACAGGGATAGGGGAGCTGACTGGAGGGACAGGGACAGGGATAGGGGAGCTGACTGGAGGGACAGGGACAGGGATAGGGGAGCTGACTGGAGGGACAGGGACAGGGATAGGGGAGCTGACTGGAGGGACAGGGACAGGGATAGGGGAGCTGACTGGAGGGACAGGGACAGGGATAGGGGAGCTGACTGGAGGGACAGGGATAGGGATAGGGGAGCTGACTGGAGGGACAGGGACAGGGATAGGGGAGCTGACTGGAGGGACAGGGACAGGGATAGGGGAGCTGACTGGAGGGACAGGGATAGGGGAGCTGACTGGAGGGACAGGGATAGGGGAGCTGACTGGAGGGACAGGGACAGGGATAGGGGAGCTGACTGGAGGACAGGGACAGGGATAGGGGAGCTGACTGGAGGGACAGGGACAGGGATAGGGGAGCTGACTGGAGGGACAGGGACAGGGATAGGGGAGCTGACTGGAGGGAAGGGACAGGGATAGGGGAGCTGACTGGAGGGACAGGGACAGGGATAGGGGAGCTGACTGGAGGGACAGGGACAGGGATAGGGGAGCTGACTGGAGGGACAGGGACAGGGATAGGGGAGCTGACTGGAGGGACAGGGACAGGGAGAGGGAGCTGACTGGAGGGACAGGGACAGGGATAGGGGAGCTGACTGGAGGGACAGGGACAGGGATAGGGGAGCTGACTGGAGGGACAGGGACAGGGATAGGGGAGCTGACTGGAGGGACAGGATAGGGGAGCTGACTGGAGGGACAGGGATAGGGGAGCTGACTGGAGGGACAGGGACAGGGATAGGGGAGCTGACTGGAGGGACAGGGATAGGGGAGCTGACTGGGACAGGGACAGGGATAGGGGAGCTGACTGGAGGGACAGGGACAGGGATAGGGGAGCTGACTGGAGGGACAGGGACAGGGATAGGGGAGCTGACTGGAGGGACAGGGATAGGGGAGCTGACTGGAGGGACAGGGACAGGGATAGGGGAGCTGACTGGAGGGACAGGGATAGGGGAGCTGACTGGAGGGACAGGGATAGGGGAGCTGACTGGAGGGACAGGGATAGGGGAGCTGACTGGAGGGACAGGGATAGGGGAGCTGACTGGAGGGACAGGGACAGGGATAGGGGAGCTGACTGGAGGGACAGGGATAGGGGAGCTGACTGGAGGGACAGGGACAGGGATAGGGGAGCTGACTGGAGGGACAGGGACAGGGATAGGGGAGCTGACTGGAGGGACAGGGATAGGGATAGGGAGCTGACTGGAGGGACAGGGACAGGGATAGGGGAGCTGACTGGAGGGACAGGGAAGGATAGGGGAGCTGACTGGAGGGACAGGGACAGGGATAGGGGAGCTGACTGGAGGGACAGGGACAGGGATAGGGGAGCTGACTGGAGGGACAGGGACAGGGATAGGGGAGCTGACTGGAGGGACAGGGACAGGGATAGGGGAGCTGACTGGAGGGACAGGGATAGGGGAGCTGACTGGAGGGACAGGGACAGGGATAGGGGAGCTGACTGGAGGGACAGGGATAGGGATAGGGGAGCTGACTGGAGGGACAGGGACAGGGATAGGGGAGCTGACTGGAGGGACAGGGACAGGGATAGGGGAGCTGACTGGAGGGACAGGGACAGGGATAGGGGAGCTGACTGGAGGGACAGGGACAGGGATAGGGGAGCTGACTGGAGGGACAGGGACAGGGATAGGGAGCTGACTGGAGGGACAGGGATAGGGGAGCTGACTGGAGGGACAGGGACAGGGATAGGGGAGCTGACTGGAGGGACAGGGACAGGGATAGGGGAGCTGACTGGAGGGACAGGGACAGGGATAGGGGAGCTGACTGGAGGGACAGGGACAGGGATAGGGGAGCTGACTGGAGGGACAGGGACAGGGATAGGGGAGCTGACTGGAGGAAGGGACAGGGATAGGGGAGCTGACTGGAGGGACAGGGACAGGGATAGGGGAGCTGACTGGAGGGACAGGGACAGGGATAGGGGAGCTGACTGGAGGGACAGGGACAGGGATAGGGGAGCTGACTGGAGGGACAGGGATAGGGGAGCTGACTGGAGGGACAGGGAAGGGTAGGGGAGCTGACTGGAGGGACAGGGACAGGGATAGGGGAGCTGACTGGAGGGACAGGGACAGGGATAGGGGAGCTGACTGGAGGGACAGGGACAGGGATAGGGGAGCTGACTGGAGGGACAGGGATAGGGGAGCTGACTGGAGGACAGGGACAGGGATAGGGGAGCTGACTGGAGGGACAGGGACAGGGATAGGGGAGCTGACTGGAGGGACAGGGACAGGGATAGGGGAGCTGACTGGAGGGACAGGGACAGGGATAGGGGAGCTGACTGGAGGGACAGGGACAGGGATAGGGGAGCTGACTGGAGGGACAGGGATAGGGGAGCTGACTGGAGGGACAGGGACAGGGATAGGGGAGCTGACTGGAGGGACAGGGATAGGGGAGCTGACTGGAGGGACAGGGACAGGGATAGGGGAGCTGACTGGAGGGACAGGGATAGGGGAGCTGACTGGAGGGACAGGGACAGGGATAGGGGAGCTGACTGGAGGGACAGGGACAGGGATAGGGAGCTGACTGGAGGGACAGGGATAGGGATAGGGGAGCTGACTGGAGGGACAGGGACAGGGATAGGGGAGCTGACTGGAGGGACAGGGACAGGGATAGGGGAGCTGACTGGAGGGACAGGGACAGGGATAGGGGAGCTGACTGGAGGGACAGGGACAGGGATAGGGGAGCTGACTGGAGGGACAGGGACAGGGATAGGGGAGCTGACTGGAGGGACAGGGAAGGGATAGGGGAGCTGACTGGAGGGACAGGGACAGGGATAGGGGAGCTGACTGGAGGGACAGGGATAGGGGAGCTGACTGGAGGGACAGGGACAGGGATAGGGGAGCTGACTGGAGGGACAGGGACAGGGATAGGGGAGCTGACTGGAGGGACAGGGATAGGGGAGCTGACTGGAGGGACAGGGACAGGGATAGGGGAGCTGACTGGAGGGACAGGGACAGGGATAGGGGAGCTGACTGGAGGGACAGGGACAGGGATAGGGGAGCTGACTGGAGGGACAGGGACAGGGATAGGGGAGCTGACTGGAGGGACAGGGACAGGGATAGGGGAGCTGACTGGAGGGACAGGGATAGGGGAGCTGACTGGAGGGACAGGGACAGGGATAGGGGAGCTGACTGGAGGGACAGGGACAGGGATAGGGGAGCTGACTGGAGGGACAGGGACAGGGATAGGGGAGCTGACTGGAGGGACAGGGACAGGGATAGGGGAGCTGACTGGAGGGACAGGGATAGGATAGGGGAGCTGACTGGAGGGACAGGGACAGGGATAGGGGAGCTGACTGGAGGGACAGGGACAGGGATAGGGGAGCTGACTGAGGACAGGGACAGGGATAGGGGAGCTGACTGGAGGGACAGGGACAGGGATAGGGGAGCTGACTGGAGGGACAGGGACAGGGATAGGGGAGCTGACTGGAGGGACAGGGATAGGGAGCTGACTGGAGGGACAGGGACAGGGATAGGGGAGCTGACTGGAGGGACAGGGATAGGGGAGCTGACTGGAGGGACAGGGACAGGGATAGGGGAGCTGACTGGAGGGACAGGGACAGGGATAGGGGAGCTGACTGGAGGGACAGGGGATAGGGGAGCTGACTGGAGGGACAGGGACAGGGATAGGGGAGCTGACTGGAGGGACAGGGACAGGGATAGGGGAGCTGA
The DNA here is from genome assembly GCF_017639515.1 of Carcharodon carcharias. Classification (NCBI taxonomy): domain Eukaryota; kingdom Metazoa; phylum Chordata; class Chondrichthyes; order Lamniformes; family Lamnidae; genus Carcharodon; species Carcharodon carcharias. The sequence continues at coordinate 3,839,131 of NC_054502.1, forward strand.
CTGGAGGGACAGGGACAGGGATAGGGGAGCTGACTGGAGGGACAGGGACAGGGATAGGGGAGCTGACTGGAGGGATAGGGATAGGGGAGCTGACTGGAGGGACAGGGACAGGGATAGGGAAGCTGACTGGAGGGACAGGGACAGGGATAGGGTAGCTGACTGGAGGGACAGGGACAGGGATAGGGGAGCTGACTGGAGGGACAGGGACAGGGATAGGGGAGCTGACTGGAGGGACAGGGACAGGGATAGGGGAGCTGACTGGAGGGACAGGAGATAGGGGAGCTGACTGGAGGGACAGGGACAGGGATAGGGGAGCTGACTGGAGGGACAGGGATAGGGGAGCTGACTGGAGGGACAGGGACAGGGATAGGGGAGCTGACTGGAGGGACAGGGACAGGGATAGGGGAGCTGACTGGAGGGACAGGAAGGATAGGGGAGCTGACTGGAGGGACAGGGACAGGGATAGGGGAGCTGACTGGAGGGACAGGGACAGGGATAGGGGAGCTGACTGGAGGGACAGGGACAGGGATAGGGGAGCTGACTGGAGGGACAGGGATAGGGATAGGGGAGCTGACTGGAGGGACAGGGATAGGGATAGGGGAGCTGACTGGAGGGACAGGGATAGGGGAGCTGACTGGAGGGACAGGGATAGGGATAGGGGAGCTGACTGGAGGGACAGGGATAGGGGAGCTGACTGGAGGGACAGGGACAGGGATAGGGGAGCTGACTGGAGGGAAGGGACAGGGATAGGGGAGCTGACTGGAGGGACAGGGACAGGGATAGGGAGCTGACTGGAGGACAGGACAGGGATATGGGGAGCTGACTGGAGGGGACAGGGACAGGGATAGGGGAGCTGACTGGAGGGACAGGGACTGGGATAGGGGAGCTGACTGGAGGGACAGGGACAGGGATAGGGGAGCTGACTGGAGGGACAGGGACAGGGATAGGGGGAGCTGACTGGAGGGACAGGGATAGGGATAGGGAGCTGACTGAGGACAGGGACAGGGATAGGGGAGCTGACTGGAGGGACAGGGATAGGGGAGCTGACTGGAGGGACAGGGACTAGGGATAGGGGAGCTGACTGGAGGGACAGGGACAGGGATAGGGGAGCTGACTGGAGGGACAGGGACAGGGATAGGGGAGCTGACTGGAGGGACAGGGACAGGGATAGGGGAGCTGACTGGAGGGACAGGGATAGGGGAGCTGACTGGAGGGACAGGGACAGGGATAGGGGAGCTGACTGGAGGGACAGGGAAGGGATAGGGGAGCTGACTGGAGGGACAGGGACAGGGATAGGGGAGCTGACTGGAGGACAGGGACAGGGATAGGGGAGCTGACTGGAGGGACAGGGACAGGGATAGGGGAGCTGACTGGAGGGACAGGGACAGGGATAGGGGAGCTGACTGGAGGGACAGGACAGGGATAGGGGAGCTGACTGGAGGGGGACAGGGATAGGGAGCTGACTGGAGGGACAGGGACAGGGATAGGGGAGCTGACTGGAGGGACAGGGATAGGGGAGCTGACTGGAGGGACAGGGATAGGGGAGCTGACTGGAGGGACAGGGACAGGGATAGGGGAGCTGACTGGAGGGACAGGGACAGGGATAGGGGAGCTGACTGGAGGGACAGGGACAGGGATAGGGGAGCTGACTGGAGGGACAGGGACAGGGATAGGGGAGCTGACTGGAGGGACAGGGACAGGATAGGGGAGCTGACTGGAGGGACAGGGACAGGGATAGGGGAGCTGACTGGAGGACAGGACAGGGATAGGGGAGCTGACTGGAGGGACAGGGACAGGGATAGGGAGCTGACTGGAGGGACAGGGATAGGGGAGCTGACTGGAGGGACAGGGACAGGGATAGGGAGCTGACTGGAGGGACAGGGACAGGGATAGGGGAGCTGACTGGAGGGACAGGGACTGGGATAGGGGAGCTGACTGGAGGGACAGGGACAGGGATAGGGGAGCTGACTGGAGGGACAGGGATAGGGGAGCTGACTGGAGGGACAGGGACAGGGATAGGGGAGCTGACTGGAGGGACAGGATAGGGGAGCTGACTGGAGGGACAGGGACAGGGATAGGGGAGCTGACTGGAGGGACAGGGAAGGATAGGGGAGCTGACTGGAGGGACAGGGACAGGGATAGGGGAGCTGACTGGAGGGACAGGGACAGGGATAGGGGAGCTGACTGGAGGGACAGGGAAGGATAGGGGAGCTGACTGGAGGGACAGGGATAGGGAGCTGACTGGAGGGACAGGGATAGGGGAGCTGACTGGAGGGACAGGGACAGGGATAGGGGAGCTGACTGGAGGGACAGGGACAGGGATAGGGGAGCTGACTGAGGACAGGGACAGGGATAGGGGAGCTGACTGGAGGGACAGGGACAGGGATAGGGGAGCTGACTGGAGGGACAGGGACAGGGATAGGGGAGCTGACTGGACGGACAGGGACAGGGATAGGGGAGCTGACTGGAGGGACAGGGACAGGGATAGGGGAGCTGACTGGAGGGACAGGGACAGGGATAGGGGAGCTGATGGAGGGACAGGGATAGGGATAGGGGAGCTGACTGGAGGGACAGGGAAGGATAGGGGAGCTGACTGGAGGGACAGGGACAGGGATAGGGGAGCTGACTGGGAGGGACAGGGATAGGGGAGCTGACTGGAGGGACAGGGACAGGGATAGGGGAGCTGACTGGAGGGACAGGGACAGGGATAGGGGAGCTGACTGGAGGGACAGGGATAGGGGAGCTGACTGGAGGGACAGGGACAGGGATAGGGAGCTGACTGGAGGGACAGGGACAGGGATAGGGAGCTGACTGGAGGGACAGGGATAGGGAGCTGACTGGAGGGACAGGGACAGGGATAGGGGAGCTGACTGGAGGGACAGGGACAGGATAGGGGAGCTGACTGGAGGGACAGGGACAGGGATAGGGGAGCTGACTGAGGGACAGGGACAGGGATAGGGGAGCTGACTGGAGGGACAGGGACAGGGATAGGGAGCTGACTGGAGGGACAGGGATAGGGGAGCTGACTGGAGGGACAGGGACAGGGATAGGGGAGCTGACTGGAGGACAGGGACAGGGATAGGGGAGCTGACTGGAGGGACAGGGACAGGATAGGGGAGCTGACTGGAGGGACAGGGACAGGGATAGGGGAGCTGACTGGAGGGACAGGGACAGGGATAGGGGAGCTGACTGGAGGGACAGGGACAGGGATAGGGGAGCTGACTGGAGGGACAGGGACAGGGATAGGGGAGCTGACTGGAGGGACAGGAAGGGATAGGGGAGCTGACTGGAGGGACAGGGACAGGGATAGGGGAGCTGACTGGAGGGACAGGGACAGGGATAGGGGAGCTGACTGGAGGGACAGGGACAGGGATAGGGGAGCTGACTGGAGGACGGGACAGGGATAGGGGAGCTGACTGGAGGGACAGGGACAGGGATAGGGGAGCTGACTGGAGGGACAGGGATAGGGAGCTGACTGGAGGGACAGGGATAGGGGAGCTGACTGGAGGGACAGGGATAGGGAGCTGACTGGAGGGACAGGGACAGGGATAGGGGAGCTGACTGGAGGGACAGGGAAGGATAGGGGAGCTGACTGGAGGAGGGACAGGGATAGGGGAGCTGACTGGAGGGACAGGGACAGGGATAGGGGAGCTGACTGGAGGGACAGGGATAGGGATAGGGGAGCTGACTGGAGGGACAGGGACAGGGATAGGGGAGCTGACTGGAGGGACAGGGACAGGGATAGGGGAGCTGACTGGAGGGACAGGGATAGGGATAGGGGAGCTGACTGGAGGGACAGGGACAGGGATAGGGGAGCTGACTGGAGGGACAGGGACAGGGATAGGGGAGCTGACTGGAGGGACAGGGACAGGGATAGGGGAGCTGACTGGAGGGACAGGGACAGGGATAGGGGAGCTGACTGGAGGGACAGGGAAGGATAGGGGAGCTGACTGGAGGACAGGGATAGGGGAGCTGCCTGGAGGGACAGGGACAGGGATAGGGGAGCTGACTGGAGGGACAGGGAAGGGATAGGGGAGCTGACTGGAGGGACAGGGACAGGATAGGGGAGCTGACTGGAGGGACAGGGACAGGGATAGGGGAGCTGACTGGAGGACAGGGACAGGGATAGGGAGCTGACTGGAGGGACAGGGATAGGGGAGCTGACTGGAGGGACAGGGACAGGATAGGGGAGCTGACTGGAGGGACAGGGACAGGGATAGGGGAGCTGACTGGAGGGACAGGGATAGGGGAGCTGACTGGAGGGACAGGGACAGGGATAGGGGAGCTGACTGGACAGGGACAGGGATAGGGGAGCTGACTGGAGGGACAGGGACAGGGATAGGGGAGCTGACTGGAGGACAGGGACAGGGATAGGGGAGCTGACTGGAGGACAGGGACAGGGATAGGGGAGCTGACTGAGGGACAGGGACAGGGATAGGGGAGCTGACTGGAGGGACAGGGACAGGGATAGGGGAGCTGACTGGAGGGACAGGGATAGGGGAGCTGACTGGACGGACAGGGACAGGGATAGGGGAGCTGACTGGAGGGACGGACAGGGATAGGGGAGCTGACTGGAGGGACAGGGACAGGGATAGGGGAGCTGACTGGAGGGACAGGGATAAGGGAGCTGACTGGAGGGACAGGGACAGGGATAGGGGAGCTGACTGGAGGGACAGGGACAGGGATAGGGGAGCTGACTGGAGGTACAAGGATAGGGGAGCTGACTGGAGGGACAGGGATAGGGGAGCTGACTGGAGGGACAGGGACAGGGATAGGGGAGCTGACTGGAGGGACAGGGACAGGGATAGGGGAGCTGACTGGAGGGACAGGGACAGGGATAGGGGAGCTGACTGGAGGGACAGGGACAGGGATAGGGGAGCTGACTGGAGGGACAGGGACAGGGATAGGGGAGCTGACTGGAGGGACAGGGACAGGGATAGGGGAGCTGACTGGAGGGACAGGACAGGGATAGGGGAGCTGACTGGAGGGACAGGGACAGGGATAGGGGAGCTGACTGGAGGACAGGACAGGGATAGGGGAGCTGACTGGAGGGACAGGGATAGGGGAGCTGACTGGAGGGACAGGGACAGGGATAGGGGAGCTGACTGGAGGGACAGGGATAGGGGAGCTGACTGGAGGGACAGGGACAGGGATAGGGGAGCTGACTGGAGGGACAGGGATAGGGGAGCTGACTGGAGGGACAGGGACAGGGATAGGGGAGTGACTGGAGGACAGGATAGGGGCTGACTGGGGGGACAGGAAGGGGAGCTGACTGGAGGGACAGGGACCAGGGATAGGGGAGCTGACTGGAGGGACAGGGATAGAGGAGCTGACTGGAGGGAGGACAGGGATAGGGGAGCTGACTGGAGGGACAGGGACAGGGATAGGGGAGCTGACTGGAGGACGGGACAGGGATAGGGGAGCTGACTGGCGGGACAGGGATAGGGGAGCTGACTGGAGGGACAGGGATAGGGGATTTGACTGGAGGGACAGTGACAGGGATAGGGGAGCTGACTGGAGGGACAGGGACAGGGATAGGGGAGCTGACTGGAGGGACAGGGACATGGATAGGGGAGCTGACTGGAGGGACAGGGACAGGGATAGGGGAGCTGACTGGAGGGACAGGGACAGGGATAGGGGAGCTGACTGGAGGGACAGGGATAGGGATAGGGGAGCTGACTGGAGGGGCAGTGATAGGGGAGCTGACTGGAGGAACAGGGACAGGGATAGGGGAGCTGACTGGAGGGACAGGGACAGGGATAGGGGAGCTGACTGGAGGGACAGGGACAGGGATAGGGGAGCTGACTGGAGGGACAGGGATAGGGATAGGGGAGCTGACTGGAGGGACAGGGACAGGGATAGGGGAGCTGACTGGAGGGACAGGGACAGGGATAGGGGAGCTGACTGGAGGGACAGGGATAGGGGAGCTGACTGGAGGGACAGGGACAGGGATAGGGGAGCTGACTGGAGGGACAGGGATAGGGATAGGGGAGCTGACTGGAGGGACAGGGACAGGGATAGGGGAGCTGACTGGAGGGACAGGGACAGGGATAGGGGAGCTGACTGGAGGACAGGGACAGGGATAGGGGAGCTGACTGGAGGGACAGGGACAGGGATAGGGGAGCTGACTGGAGGGACAGGGACAGGGATAGGGGAGCTGACTGGAGGGACAGGGACAGGGATAGGGGAGCTGACTGGAGGGACAGGGACAGGGATAGGGGAGCTGACTGGAGGGACAGGGACAGGGATAGGGGAGCTGACTGGAGGGACAGGGACAGGGATAGGGGAGCTGACTGGAGGGACAGGGACAGGGATAGGGGAGCTGACTGGAGGGACAGGGACAGGGATAGGGGAGCTGACTGGAGGGACAGGGATAGGGGAGCTGACTGGAGGGACAGGGACAGGGATAGGGGAGCTGACTGGAGGGACAGGGACAGGGATAGGGGAGCTGACTGGAGGGACAGGGACAGGGATAGGGGAGCTGACTGGAGGGACAGGGACAGGGATAGGGGAGCTGACTGGAGGGACAGGGACAGGGATAGGGGAGCTGACTGGAGGGACAGGGACAGGGATAGGGGAGCTGACTGGAGGGATAGGGACAGGGGAGCTGACTGGAGGGACAGGGACAGGGATAGGGGAGCTGACTGGAGGGACAGGGACAGGGATAGGGAGCTGACTGGAGGGACAGGGATAGGGGAGCTGACTGGAGGGACAGGGACAGGGATAGGGGAGCTGACTGGAGGGGACAGGGATAGGGGAGCTGACTGGAGGGACAGGGACAGGGATAGGGAGCTGACTGGAGGGACAGGGACAGGGATAGGGGAGCTGACTGGAGGGACAGGGACAGGGATAGGGGAGCTGACTGGAGGGACAGGGATAGGGGAGCTGACTGGAGGGACAGGGACAGGGATAGGGGAGCTGACTGGAGGGACAGGAGGGATAGGGGAGCTGACTGGAGGGACAGGGATAGGGAGCTGACTGGAGGGACAGGGACAGGGATAGGGGAGCTGACTGGAGGGACAGGGACAGGGATAGGGGAGCTGACTGGAGGGACAGGGATAGGGGAGCTGACTGGAGGGACAGGGACAGGGATAGGGGAGCTGACTGGAGGGACAGGGACAGGGATAGGGGAGCTGACTGGAGGGACAGGGACAGGGATAGGGGAGCTGACTGGAGGGACAGGGACAGGGATAGGGGAGCTGACTGGAGGGACAGGGACAGGGATAGGGGAGCTGACTGGAGGGACAGGGACAGGGATAGGGGAGCTGACTGGAGGGACAGGGACAGGGATAGGGGAGCTGACTGGAGGGACAGGGACAGGGATAGGGGAGCTGACTGGAGGGACAGGGACAGGGATAGGGGAGCTGACTGGAGGGACAGGGACAGGGATAGGGGAGCTGACAGGAGGGACAGGAACAGGGATAGGGGAGCTGACTGGAGGGACAGGGACAGGGATAGGGGAGCTGACTGGAGGGACAGGAATAGGGGAGCTGACTGGAGGGACAGGAACAGGGATAGGGGAGCTGACTGGAGGGACAGGGACAGGGATAGGGAGCTGACTGGAGGGACAGGGAAGGGATAGGGGAGCTGACTGGAGGGACAGGGACAGGGATAGGGGAGCTGACTGGAGGGACAGGGACAGGGATAGGGGAGCTGACTGGAGGGACAGGGACAGGGATAGGGGAGCTGACTGGAGGGACAGGGACAGGGATAGGGGAGCTGACTGGAGGGACAGGGATAGGGGAGCTGACTGGAGGGACAGGGACAGGGATAGGGGAGCTGACTGGAGGGACAGGGACAGGGATAGGGGAGCTGACTGGAGGGACAGGGACAGGGATAGGGGAGCTGACTGGAGGGACAGGGACAGGGATAGGGGAGCTGACTGGAGGGACAGGGATAGGGATAGGGGAGCTGACTGGAGGGACAGGGATAGGGGAGCTGACTGGAGGGACAGGGACAGGGATAGGGGAGCTGACTGGAGGGACAGGGACAGGGATAGGGGAGCTGACTGGAGGGACAGGGACAGGGATAGGGGAGCTGACTGGAGGGACAGGGATAGGGGAGCTGACTGGAGGGACAGGGACAGGGATAGGGGAGCTGACTGGAGGGACAGGGATAGGGGAGCTGACTGGAGGGACAGGGATAGGGATAGGGGAGCTGACTGGAGGGACAGGGATAGGGGAGCTGACTGGAGGGACAGGGATAGGGGAGCTGACTGGAGGGACAGGAACAGGGATAGGGGAGCTGACTGGAGGGACAGGGATAGGGATAGGGGAGCTGACTGGAGGGACAGGGATAGGGGAGCTGACTGGAGGGACAGGGATAGGGGAGCTGACTGGAGGGACAGGGACAGGGATAGGGGAGCTGACTGGAGGGACGGACAGGGATAGGGGAGCTGACTGGAGGGACAGGGATAGGGGAGCTGACTGGAGGGACAGGGATAGGGATAGGGGAGCTGACTGGAAGGGACAGGGATAGGGGAGCTGACTGGAGGGACAGGGACAGGGATAGGGGAGCTGACTGGAGGGACAGGGACAGGGATAGGGGAGCTGACTGGAGGGACAGGACAGGATAGGGGAGCTGACTGGAGGGACAGGGATAGGGGAGCTGACTGGAGGGACAGGGAAGGATAGGGGAGCTGACTGGAGGGACAGGGACAGGGATAGGGGAGCTGACTGGAGGGACAGGGACAGGGATAGGGGAGCTGACTGGAGGGACAGGGACGGATAGGGGAGCTGACTGGAGGGACAGGGACAGGGATAGGGGAGCTGACTGGAGGGACAGGGACAGGGATAGGGGAGCTGACTGGAGGGACAGGGACAGGGATAGGGGAGCTGACTGGAGGGACAGGGACAGGGATAGGGGAGCTGACTGGAGGGACAGGGACAGGATAGGGGAGCTGACTGGAGGGACAGGGACAGGGATAGGGGAGCTGACTGGAGGGACAGGGACAGGGATAGGGGAGCTGACTGGAGGGACAGGGACAGGGATAGGGGAGCTGACTGGAGGGACAGGGACAGGGATAGGGGAGCTGACTGAGGACAGGGACAGGGATAGGGGAGCTGACTGGAGGGACAGGGACAGGGATAGGGGAGCTGACTGGAGGGACAGGACAGGGATAGGGGAGCTGACTGGAGGGACAGGGATAGGGGAGCTGACTGGAGGGACAGGGACAGGGATAGGGGAGCTGACTGGAGGGACAGGGACAGGGATAGGGGAGCTGACTGAGGACAGGGACAGGGATAGGGGAGCTGACTGGAGGGACAGGAAGGGATAGGGGAGCTGACTGGAGGGACAGGGATAGGGGAGCTGACTGGAGGGACAGGGACAGGGATAGGGGAGCTGACTGGAGGGACAGGGACAGGGATAGGGGAGCTGACTGGAGGGACAGGGACAGGGATAGGGGAGCTGACTGGAGGGACAGGGACAGGGATAGGGGAGCTGACTGGAGGACAGGGACAGGGATAGGGGAGCTGACTGGAGGGACAGGGATAGGGGAGCTGACTGGAGGGACAGGGACAGGGATAGGGGAGCTGACTGGAGGGACAGGGACAGGGATAGGGGAGCTGACTGGAGGGACAGGGACAGGGATAGGGGAGCTGACTGGAGGGACAGGGATAGGGGAGCTGACTGGAGGGACAGGGACAGGGATAGGGGAGCTGACTGGAGGGACAGGGATAGGGGAGCTGACTGGAGGGACAGGGATAGGGGAGCTGACTGAGTACAGGGACAGGGATAGGGGAGCTGACTGGAGGGACAGGGAAAGGGGAGCTGACTGGAGGGACAGGGACAGGGAAAGGGGAGCTGACTGGAGGGACAGGACAGGGATAGGGGAGCTGACTGGAGGGACAGGGATAGGGGAGCTGACTGGAGGGACAGGACAGGGATAGGGGAGCTGACTGGAGGGACAGGGACAGGGATAGGGGAGCTGACTGGAGGGACAGGGACAGGGATAGGGGAGCTGACTGGAGGGACAGGGACAGGGATAGGGGAGCTGACTGGAGGGACAGGGACAGGGATAGGGGAGCTGACTGGAGGGACAGGGATAGGGGAGCTGACTGGAGGGACAGGGATAGGGGAGCTGACTGGAGGGACAGGGATAGGGGAGCTGACTGGAGGGACAGGGACAGGGATAGGGGAGCTGACTGGAGGGACAGGGACAGGGATAGGGGAGCTGACTGGAGGGACAGGGACAGGGATAGGGGAGCTGACTGGAGGGACAGGGATAGGGGAGCTGACTGGAGGGACAGGGATAGGGGAGCTGACTGGAGGGACAGGGACAGGGATAGGGGAGCTGACTGGAGGGACAGGGATAGGGATAGGGGAGCTGACTGGAGGGACAGGGACAGGGATAGGGGAGCTGACTGGAGGGACAGGGACAGGGATAGGGGAGCTGACTGGAGGGACAGGGATAGGGGAGCTGACTGGAGGGACAGGGACAGGGATAGGGGAGCTGACTGGAGGGACAGGGACAGGGATAGGGGAGCTGACTGGAGGGACAGGGATAGGGATAGGGGAGCTGACTGGAGGGACAGGGACAGGGATAGGGGAGCTGACTGGAGGGACAGGGACAGGGATAGGGGAGCTGACTGGAGGGACAGGGACAGGGATAGGGGAGCTGACTGGAGGGACAGGGACAGGGATAGGGGAGCTGACTGGAGGGACAGGGACAGGGATAGGGGAGCTGACTGGAGGGACAGGGACAGGGATAGGGGAGCTGACTGGAGGGACAGGGACAGGGATAGGGGAGCTGACTGGAGGGACAGGGACAGGGATAGGGGAGCTGACTGGAGGGACAGGGACAGGGATAGGGGAGCTGACTGGAGGGACAGGGACAGGGATAGGGGAGCTGACTGGAGGGACAGGGACAGGGATAGGGGAGCTGACTGAGGGACAGGGACAGGGATAGGGGAGCTGACTGGAGGGACAGGGACAGGGATAGGGGAGCTGACTGGAGGGACAGGGACAGGGATAGGGGAGCTGACTGGAGGGACAGGGACAGGGATAGGGGAGCTGACTGGAGGGACAGGGACAGGGATAGGGGAGCTGACTGGAGGGACAGGGACAGGGATAGGGGAGCTGACTGGAGGGACAGGGACAGGGATAGGGGAGCTGACTGGAGGGACAGGGACAGGGATAGGGGAGCTGACTGGAGGGACAGGGACAGGATAGGGGAGCTGACTGGAGGGACAGGGACAGGGATAGGGGAGCTGACTGGAGGGACAGGGACAGGGATAGGGGAGCTGACTGGAGGGACAGGGACAGGGATAGGGGAGCTGACTGGAGGGACAGGGACAGGGATAGGGGAGCTGACTGGAGGGACAGGGACAGGGATAGGGGAGCTGACTGGAGGACAGGGACAGGGATAGGGGAGCTGACTGGAGGGACAGGGACAGGGATAGGGGAGCTGACTGGAGGGACAGGGACAGGGATAGGGGAGCTGACTGGAGGGACAGGGACAGGGATAGGGGAGCTGACTGGAGGGACAGGGACAGGGATAGGGGAGCTGACTGGAGGGACAGGGACAGGGATAGGGGAGCTGACTGGAGGGACAGGGACAGGGATAGGGGAGCTGACTGGAGGGACAGGGACAGGGATAGGGGAGCTGACTGGAGGGACAGGGACAGGGATAGGGGAGCTGACTGGAGGGACAGGGATAGGGGAGCTGACTGGAGGGACAGGGACAGGGATAGGGGAGCTGACTGGAGGGACAGGGACAGGGATAGGGGAGCTGACTGGAGGGACAGGGACAGGGATAGGGGAGCTGACTGGAGGGACAGGGACAGGGATAGGGGAGCTGACTGGAGGGACAGGGACAGGGATAGGGGAGCTGACTGGAGGGACAGGGACAGGGATAGGGGAGCTGACTGGAGGGACAGGGACAGGGATAGGGGAGCTGACTGGAGGGACAGGGACAGGGATAGGGGAGCTGACTGGAGGGACAGGGACAGGGATAGGGGAGCTGACTGGAGGGACAGGGACAGGGATAGGGGAGCTGACTGGAGGGACAGGGACAGGGATAGGGGAGCTGACTGGAGGGACAGGGACAGGGATAGGGGAGCTGACTGGAGGGACAGGGACAGGGATAGGGGAGCTGACTGGAGGGACAGGGACAGGGATAGGGGAGCTGACTGGAGGGACAGGGACAGGGATAGGGGAGCTGACTGGAGGGACAGGGACAGGGATAGGGGAGCTGACTGGAGGGACAGGGATAGGGATAGGGGAGCTGACTGGAGGGACAGGGACAGGGATAGGGGAGCTGACTGGAGGGACAGGACAGGGATAGGGGAGCTGACTGGAGGGACAGGGACAGGGATAGGGGAGCTGACTGGAGGGACAGGGACAGGGATAGGGGAGCTGACTGGAGGGACAGGGATAGGGATAGGGGAGCTGACTGGAGGGACAGGGATAGGGATAGGGGAGCTGACTGGAGGGACAGGGACAGGGATAGGGGAGCTGACTGGAGGGACAGGGACAGGGATAGGGGAGCTGACTGGAGGGACAGGGATAGGGATAGGGGAGCTGACTGGAGGGACAGGGATAGGGGAGCTGACTGGAGGGACAGGGATAGGGGAGCTGACTGGAGGGACAGGGATAGGGATAGGGGAGCTGACTGGAGGGACAGGGACAGGGATAGGGGAGATGACTGGAGGGACAGGGACAGGGATAGGGGAGCTGACTGGAGGGACAGGGATAGGGATAGGGGAGCTGACTGGAGGGACAGGGACAGGGATAGGGGAGCTGACTGGAGGGACAGGGATAGGGATAGGGGAGCTGACTGGAGGGACAGGGACAGGGATAGGGGAGCTGACTGGAGGGACAGGGACAGGGATAGGGGAGCTGACTGGAGGGACAGGGACAGGGATAGGGGAGCTGACTGGAGGGATAGGGACAGGGATAGGGGAGCCGACTGGAGGGACAGGGATAGGGATAGGGGAGCTGACTGGAGGGACAGGGATAGGGGAGCTGACTGGAGGGACAGGGACAGGGATAGGGGAGCTGACTGGAGGGACAGGGACAGGGATAGGGGAGCTGACTGGAGGGACAGGGACAGGGATAGGGGAGCTGACTGGAGGGACAGGGACAGGGATAGGGGAGCTGACTGGAGGGACAGGGACAGGGATAGGGGAGCTGACTGGAGGGACAGGGACAGGGATAGGGGAGCTGACTGGAGGGACAGGGATAGGGGAGCCCACTGGAGGGACAGGGACAGGGATAGGGGAGCTGACTGGAGGGACAGGGACAGGGATAGGGGAGCTGACTGGAGGGACAGGGATAGGGGAGCTGACTGGAGGGACAGGGACAGGGATAGGGGAGCTGACTGGAGGGACAGGGGCAGGGATATAGGAGCTGACTGGAGGGACAGGGACAGGGATAGGGGAGCTGACTGGAGGGATAGGGACAGGGATAGGGGAGCTGACTGGAGGGACAGGGATAGGGATAGGGGAGCTGACTGGAGGGACAGGGACAGGGATAGGGGAGCTGACTGGAGGGACAGGGATAGGGGAGCTGACTGGAGGGACAGGGACAGGGATAGGGGAGCTGACTGGAGGGACAGGGATAGGGAAGCTGACTGGAGGGACAGGGATAGGGAGCTGACTGGAAGGACAGGGACAGGGATAGCGGAGCTGACTGGAGGGACAGGGACAGGGATAGGGGAGCTGACTGGAGGGACAGGGATAGGGAGCTGACTGGAGGGACAGGGACAGGGATAGGGGAGCTGACTGGAGGGACAGGGATAGGGATAGGGGAGCTGACTGGAGGGACAGGGACAGGGATAGGGGAGCTGACTGGAGGGACAGGGACAGGGATAGGGGAGCTGACTGGAGGGAGGACAGGGATAGGGGAGCTGACTGGAGGGACAGGGACAGGGATAGGGGAGCTGACTGGAGGGACAGGGATAGGGGAGCTGACTGGAGGGACAGGGACAGGGATAGGGGAGCTGACTGGAGGGACAGGGATAGAGGAGCTGACTGGAGGGACAGGGATAGGGATAGGGGAGCTGACTGGAGGGACAGGGACAGGGATAGGGGAGCTGACTGGAGGGACAGGGACAGGGATAGGGGAGCTGACTGGAGGGACAGGGTCAGGGATAGGGGAGCTGACTGGAGGGACAGGGATAGGGGAGCTGACTGGAGGGTCAGGGATAGGGGAGCTGACTGGAGGGACAGGGATAGGGGAGCTGACTGGAGGGACAGGGATAGGGGAGCTGACTGGAGGGACAGGGACAGGGATAGGGGAGCTGACTGGAGGGACAGGGACAGGGATAGGGGAGCTGACTGGAGGGACAGGGACAGGGATAGGGGAGCTGACTGGAGGGACAGGGACAGGGATAGGGGAGCTGACTGGAGGGACAGGGACAGGGATAGGGGAGCTGACTGGAGGGACAGGGACAGGGATAGGGGAGCTGACTGGAGGGACAGGGATAGGGATAGGGGAGCTGACTGGAGGGACAGGGACAGGGATAGGGGAGCTGACTGGAGGGACAGGGATAGGGGAGCCGACTGGAGGGACAGGGATAGGGATAGGGGAGCTGACTGGAGGGACAGGGATAGGGATAGGGGAGCTGACTGGAGGGACAGGGACAGGGATAGGGGAGCTGACTGGAGGGACAGGGACAGGGATAGGGGAGCTGACTGGAGGGACAGGGACAGGGATAGGGGAGCTGACTGGAGGGACAGGGATAGGGGAGCTGACTGGGGAGAGGGGGAGGCTCAGGCAGGGAATGGAGGCTTTAACAGCTGTTGTCTTTGGCAGGTTTACGGGGCAGCGATCCAGTTTTATGAATCGTTCGGCCGTGATAAGCTAACTGATAAACAACGGCTCAGCCTGGGACTGCTCAGTGTGATCGATCGCAGACCCATTCTCACCAAATCTGTCCAGACCAAGAAGAGTATCTGCGTCCTGTCCCATTGGCCTTTTTTTGATGTGTTCCAGAAATTTCTAACTTTTGTGTACCGCTACTCGATATCTGGGCCCCACGTCTTACCAATCGAAAAGTGAGTGGAAACAGACCCTTCCCTGGATCTCCTGCTCCTTCGAGTTTGATTGTTTCCTGTTGTTAAAAAACAAAGAATAATTTCAAATTTTCTGACACATTTCAGACACATCTCGAACTTCTTGCACAATGTTCCTTTCCCTTCAGCACAGAGACCTCGAATCCTTGTCCAGGTCAGTGAGTTCACAGTTTACACTGGGGTTAATACTGACAGGTGTGAGGTCACAGTTCACACTGGGGTTAATACTGGCAGGTGTGAGTTCACAGTTTACACTGGGGTTAATACTGACAGGTGTGAGGTCACAGTTTACAATGGGGTTAATACTGACAGGTGTGAGTTCACAGTTTACACTGGGGTTAATACTGACAGGTGTGAGTTCACAGTTTACACTGGGGTTAATACTGACAGGTGTGAGTTCACAGTTTACACTGGGGTTAATACTGACAGGTGTGAGTTCACAGTTTACACTGGGGTTAATAATGACAGGTGTGAGTTCACAGTTTACACTGGGGTTAATACTGACAGGTGTGAGTTCACAGTTTACACTGGGGTTAATACTGACAGGTGTGAGTTCACAGTTTACACTGTGGTTAATACTGACAGGTGTGAGTTCACAGTTTACACTGGGGTTAATACTGACAGGTGTGAGTTCACAGTTTACACTGGGGTTAATACTGAAGGTGTGAGTTCACAGTTTACACTGGGGTTAATACTGACAGGTGTGAGTTCACAGTTTACACTGGGGTTAATACTGACAGGTGTGAGTTCACAGTTTACACTGGGTTAATACTGACAGGTGTGAGTTCACAGTTTACACTGGGGTTAATACTGACAGGTGTGAGTTCACAGTTTACACTGGGGTTAATACTGAAGTTGTGAGTTCACAGTTTACACTGGGGTTAATACTGACAGGTGTGAGTTCACAGTTTACACTGGGGTTAATATTGACAGGTGTGAGTTCACAGTTTACCCTGGGGTTAATATTGACAGGTGTGAGTTCACAGTTTACACTGGGGTTAATACTGACAGGTGTGAGTTCACAGTTTACACTGGGGTTAATACTGACAGGTGTGAGTTCACAGTTTACACTGGGGTTAATACTGACAGGTGTGAGTTCACAGTTTACACTGGGGTTAATACTGACAGGTGTGAGTTCACAGTTTACACTGGGATTAATACTGACAGGTGTGAGTTCACAGTTTACACTGGGGTTAATACTGACAGGTGTGAGTTCACAGTTTACACTGGGGTTAATACTGACAGGTGTGAGTTCACAGTTTACACTGGGGTTAATACTGAAGGTGTGAGTTCACAGTTTACACTGGGGTTAATACTGACAGGTGTGAGTTCACAGTTTACACTGGGGTTAATACTGACAGGTGTGAGTTCACAGTTTACACTGGGGTTAATACTGACAGGTGTGAGTTCACAGTTTACACTGGGGTTAATACTGACAGGTGTGAGTTCACAGTTTACACTGGAGTTAATACTGACAGGTGTGAGTTCACAGTTTACCCTGGGGTTAATACTGACAGGTGTGAGTTCACAGTTTACCCTGGGGTTTATACTGACAGGTGTGAGTTCACAGTTTACACTGGGGTTAATACTGACAGGTGTGAGTTCACAGTTTACACTGGGGTTAATACTGACAGGTGTGAGTTCACAGTTTACACTGGGGTTAATACTGACAGGTGTGAGTTCACAGTTTACACTGGGGTTAATACTGACAGGTGTGAGTTCACAGTTTACACTGGGGTTAATAATGACAGGTGTGAGTTAACAGTTTACACTGGGGTTAATACTGACAGGTGTGAGTTCACAGTTTACACTGGGGTTAATACTGACAGGTGTGAGTTCACAGTTTACACTGGGGTTAATACTGACAGGTGTGAGTTCACAGTTTACACTGGGGTTAATACTGACAGGTGTGAGTTCACAGTTTACACTGGGGTTAATACTGACAGGTGTGAGTTCACAGTTTACACTGGGGTTAATACTGAAGGTGTGAGTTCACAGTTTACACTGGGGTTAATACTGACAGGTGTGAGTTCACAGTTTACACTGGGGTTAATACTGACAGGTGTGAGTTCACAGTTTACACTGGGGTTAATACTGACAGGTGTGAGTTCACAGTTTACACTGGGGTTAATACTGAAGTTGTGAGTTCACAGTTTACACTGGGGTTAATACTGACAGGTGTGAGTTCACAGTTTACACTGGGGTTAATATTGACAGGTGTGAGTTCACAGTTTACCCTGGGGTTAATACTGACAGGTGTGAGTTCACAGTTTACACTGGGGTTAATACTGACAGGTGTGAGTTCACAGTTTACTCTGGGGTTAATACTGACAGGTGTGAGTTCACAGTTTACACTGGGGTTAATACTGACAGGTGTGAGTTCACAGTTTACACTGGGGTTAATACTGACAGGTGTGAGTTCACAGTTTACACTGGGGTTAATACTGACAGGTGTGAGTTCACAGTTTACACTGGGATTAATACTGACAGGTGTGAGTTCACAGTTTACACTGGGGTTAATACTGGCAGGTGTGAGTTCACAGTTTACACTGGGGTTAATACTGACAGGTGTGAGTTCACAGTTTACACTGGGGTTAATACTGAAGGTGTGAGTTCACAGTTTACACTGGGGTTAATACTGACAGGTGTGAGTTCACAGTTTACACTGGGGTTAATACTGACAGGTGTGAGTTCACAGTTTACACTGGGGTTAATACTGACAGGTGTGAGTTCACAGTTTACACTGGGGTTAATACTGACAGGTGTGAGTTCACAGTTTACACTGGGGTTAATACTGACAGGTGTGAGTTCACAGTTTACACTGGGGTTAATACTGACAGGTGTGACTTCACAGTTTACACTGGGGTTAATACTGACAGGTGTGAGTTCACAGTTTACACTGGGGTTAATACTGACAGGTGTGAGTTCACAGTTTACACTGGGGTTAATACTGACAGGTGTGAGTTCACAGTTTACACTGGGGTTAATACTGACAGGTGTGAGTTCACAGTTTACACTGGGGTTAATACTGACAGGTGTGAGTTCACAGTTTACACTGGGGTTAATACTGACAGGTGTGAGTTCACAGTTTACACTGGGGTTAATACTGACAGGTGTGAGTTCACAGTTTACACTGGGGTTAATACTGACAGGTGTGAGTTCACAGTTTACACTGGGGTTAATACTGACAGGTGTGAGTTCACGGTTTACACTGGGGTTAATACTGACAGGTGTGAGTTCACGGTTTACACTGGGGTTAATACTGACAGGTGTGAGTTCACGGTTTACACTGGGGTTAATACTGACAGGTGTGAGTTCACAGGTTTACACTGGGGTTAATACTGACAGGTGTGAGTTCACAGTTTACACTGGGGTTAATACTGACAGGTGTGAGTTCACAGTTTACACTGGGGTTAATACTGACAGGTGTGAGTTCACAGTTTACACTGGGGTTAATACTGACAGGTGTGAGTTCACAGTTTACACTGGGGTTAATACTGACAGGTGTGAGTTCACAGTTTACACTGGGGTTAATACTGACAGGTGTGAGTTCACAGTTTACACTGGGGTTAATACTGACAGGTGTGAGTTCACAGTTTACACTGGGGTTAATACTGACAGGTGTGAGTTCACAGTTTACACTGGGGTTAATACTGACAGGTGTGAGGTCACAGTTTACACTGGGGTTAATACTGACAGGTGTGAGTTCACAGTTTACACTGGGGTTAATACTGACAGGTGTGAGTTCACAGTTTACACTGGGGTTAATACTGACAGGTGTGAGTTCACAGTTTACACTGGGGTTAATACTGACAGGTGTGAGTTCACAGTTTACACTGGGGTTAATACTGACAGGTGTGAGTTCACAGTTTACACTGGGATTAATACTGACAGGTGTGAGTTCACAGTTTACACTGGGATTAATACTGACAGGTGTGAGGTCACAGTTTACACTGGGGTTAATACTGACAGGTGTGAGGTCACAGTTTACACTGGGGTTAATACTGACAGGTGTGAGTTCACAGTTTACACTGGGGTTAATACTGACAGGTGTGAGTTCACAGTTTACACTGGGGTTAATACTGACAGGTGTGAGTTCACAGTTTACACTGGGGTTAATACTGACAGGTGTGAGTTCACAGTTTACACTGGGGTTAATACTGACAGGTGTGAGTTCACAGTTTACCCTGGGGTTAATACTGACAGGTGTGAGTTCACAGTTTACACTGGGGTTAATACTGACAGGTGTGAGTTCACAGTTTACACTGGGGTTAATACTGACAGGTGTGAGTTCACAGTTTACACTGGGGTTAATACTGACAGGTGTGAGTTCACAGTTTACACTGGGGTTAATACTGACAGGTGTGAGTTCACAGTTTACACTGGGGTTAATACTGACAGGTGTGAGTTCACAGTTTACACTGGGGTTAATACTGACAGGTGTGAGTTCACAGTTTACACTGGGGTTAATACTGACAGGTGTGAGTTCACAGTTTACACTGGGGTTAATACTGACAGGTGTGAGTTCACAGTTTACACTGGGGTTAATACTGACAGGTGTGAGTTCACAGTTTACACTGGGGTTAATACTGACAGGTGTGAGTTCACAGTTTACACTGGGGTTAATACTGACAGGTGTGAGTTCACAGTTTACACTGGGGTTAATACTGACAGGTGTGAGTTCACAGTTTACACTGGGGTTAATACTGACAGGTGTGAGTTCACAGTTTACACTGGGGTTAATACTGACAGGTGTGAGTTCACAGTTTACACTGGGGTTAATACTGACAGGTGTGAGTTCACAGTTTACACTGGGGTTAATACTGACAGGTGTGAGTTCACAGTTTACACTGGGGTTAATACTGACAGGTGTGAGTTCACAGTTTACACTGGGGTTAATACTGACAGGTGTGAGTTCACAGTTTACACTGGGGTTAATACTGACAGGTGTGAGTTCACAGTTTACACTGGGGTTAATACTGACAGGTGTGAGTTCACAGTTTACACTGGGGTTAATACTGACAGGTGTGAGTTCACAGTTTACACTGGGGTTAATACTGACAGGTGTGAGTTCACAGTTTACACTGGGGTTAATACTGACAGGTGTGAGTTCACAGTTTACACTGGGGTTAATACTGACAGGTGTGAGTTCACAGTTTACACTGGGGTTAATACTGACAGGTGTGAGTTCACAGTTTACACTGGGGTTAATACTGACAGGTGTGAGTTCACAGTTTACACTGGGGTTAATACTGACAGGTGTGAGTTCACAGTTTACACTGGGGTTAATACTGACAGGTGTGAGTTCACAGTTTACACTGGGGTTAATACTGACAGGTGTGAGTTCACAGTTTACACTGGGGTTAATACTGACAGGTGTGAGTTCACAGTTTACACTGGGGTTAATACTGAAGGTGTGAGTTCACAGTTTACACTGGGGTTAATACTGACAGGTGTGAGTTCACAGTTTACACTGGGGTTAATACCTGACAGGTGTGAGTTCACAGTTTACACTGGGGTTAATACCGACAGGTGTGAGTTCACAGTTTACACTGGGGTTAATACCGACAGGTGTGAGTTCACAGTTCACACTGGGGTTAATACCGACAGGTGTGAGGTCACAGTTCACACTGGGGTTAATACCGACAGGTGTGAGTTCACAGTTCACACTGGGGTTAATACCGACAGGTGTGAGTTCACAGTTCACACTGGGGTTAATACCGACAGGTGTGAGTTCACAGTTTACACTGGGGTTAATACCGACAGGTGTGAGTTCACAGTTTACACTGGGGTTAATACTGACAGGTGTGAGTTCACAGTTTACACTGGGGTTAATACTGACAGGTGTGAGTTCACAGTTTACACTGGGGTTAATACTGACAGGTGTGAGTTCACAGTTTACACTGGGGTTAATGCTGACAGGTGTGAGTTCACAGTTTACACTGGGGTTAATGCTGACAGGTGTGAGTTCACAGTTTACACTGGGTTAATACTGACAGGTGTGAGTTCACAGTTTACACTGGGGTTAATACTGACAGGTGTGAGTTCACAGTTTACACTGGGATTAATACTGACAGGTGTGAGTTCACAGTTTACACCTGAGTTAATACTGACAGGTGTGAGTTCACAGTTTACACCTGAGTTAATACTGACAGGTGTGAGTTCACAGTTTACACCTGAGTTAATACTGACAGGTGTGAGTTCACAGTTTACACGGGGATTAAAACTGACAGGTGTGAGTTCACAGTTTACACTGGGATTAATACTGACAGGTGTGAGTTCACAGTTTACACTGGGATTAATACTGACAGGTGTGAGTTCACAGTTTACACTGGGGTTAATACTGACAGGTGTGAGTTCACAGTTTACACTGGGGTTAATACTGACAGGTGTGAGTTCACAGTTTACACTGGGGTTAATACTGACAGGTGTGAGTTCACAGTTTACACTGGGGTTAATACTGACAGGTGTGAGTTCACAGTTTACACTGGGATTAATACTGACAGGTTTGAGTTCACAGTTTACACTGGGGTTAATACTGACAGGTGTGAGTTCACAGTTTACACTGGGGTTAATACTGACAGGTGTGAGTTCACAGTTTACACTGGGGTTAATACTGACAGGTGTGAGTTCACAGTTTACACTGGGGTTAATACTGACAGGTGTGAGTTCACAGTTTACACTGGGGTTAATACTGACAGGTGTGAGTTCACAGTTTACACTGGGGTTAATACTGTCAGGTGTGAGTTCACAGTTTACACTGGGATTAATACTGACAGGTGTGAGTTCACAGTTTACACTGGGGTTAATACTGACAGGTGTGAGTTCACAGTTTACACTGGGATTAATACTGACAGGTGTGAGTTCACAGTTTACACTGGGGTTAATACTGACAGGTGTGAGTTCACAGTTTACACTGGGGTTAATACTGACAGGTGTGAGTTCACAGTTTACACTGGGGTTAATACTGACAGGTGTGAGTTCACAGTTTACACTGGGGTTAATACTGACAGGTGTGAGTTCACAGTTTACACTGGGGTTAATACTGACAGGTGTGAGTTCACAGTTTACACTGGGGTTAATACTGACAGGTGTGAGTTCACAGTTTACACTGGGGTTAATACTGACAGGTGTGAGTTCACAGTTTACACTGGGGTTAATACTGACAGGTGTGAGTTCACAGTTTACACTGGGGTTAATACTGACAGGTGTGAGTTCACAGTTTACACTGGGGTTAATACTGACAGGTGTGAGTTCACAGTTTACACTGGGGTTAATACTGACAGGTGTGAGTTCACAGTTTACACTGGGGTTAATACTGACAGGTGTGAGTTCACAGTTTACACTGGGGTTAATACTGACAGGTGTGAGTTCACAGTTTACACTGGGGTTAATACTGACAGGTGTGAGTTCACAGTTTACACTGGGGTTAATACTGACAGGTGTGAGTTCACAGTTTACACTGGGGTTAATACTGACAGGTGTGAGTTCACAGTTTACACTGGGGTTAATACTGACAGGTGTGAGTTCACAGTTTACACTGGGGTTAATACTGACAGGTGTGAGTTCACAGTTTACACTGGGGTTAATACTGACAGGTGTGAGTTCACAGTTTACACTGGGGTTAATACTGACAGGTGTGAGTTCACAGTTTACACTGGGGTTAATACTGACAGGTGTGAGTTCACAGTTTACACTGGGGTTAATACTGACAGGTGTGAGTTCACAGTTTACACTGGGGTTAATACTGACAGGTGTGAGTTCACAGTTTACACTGGGGTTAATACTGACAGGTGTGAGTTCACAGTTTACACTGGGGTTAATACTGACAGGTGTGAGTTCACAGTTTACACTGGGGTTAATACTGACAGGTGTGAGTTCACAGTTTACACTGGGGTTAATACTGACAGGTGTGAGTTCACAGTTTACACTGGGGTTAATACTGACAGGTGTGAGTTCACAGTTTACACTGGGGTTAATACTGACAGGTGTGAGTTCACAGTTTACACTGGGGTTAATACTGACAGGTGTGAGTTCACAGTTTACACTGGGTTAATACTGACAGGTGTGAGTTCACAGTTTACACTGGGGTTAATACTGACAGGTGTGAGTTCACAGTTTACACTGGGGTTAATACTGACAGGTGTGAGTTCACAGTTTACACTGGGGTTAATACTGACAGGTGTGAGTTCACAGTTTACACTGGGGTTAATACTGACAGGTGTGAGTTCACAGTTTACACTGGGGTTAATACTGACAGGTGTGAGTTCACAGTTTACACTGGGGTTAATACTGACAGGTGTGAGTTCACAGTTTACACTGGGGTTAATACTGACAGGTGTGAGTTCACAGTTTACACTGGGGTTAATACTGACAGGTGTGAGTTCACAGTTTACACTGGGGTTAATACTGACAGGTGTGAGTTCACAGTTTACACTGGGGTTAATACTGACAGGTGTGAGTTCACAGTTTACACTGGGGTTAATACTGACAGGTGTGAGTTCACAGTTTACACTGGGGTTAATACTGACAGGTGTGAGTTCACAGTTTACACTGGGGTTAATACTGACAGGTGTGAGTTCACAGTTTACACTGGGGTTAATACTGACAGGTGTGAGTTCACAGTTTACACTGGGGTTAATACTGACAGGTGTGAGTTCACAGTTTACACTGGGGTTAATACTGACAGGTGTGAGTTCACAGTTTACACTGGGGTTAATACTGACAGGTGTGAGTTCACAGTTTACACTGGGGTTAATACTGACAGGTGTGAGTTCACAGTTTACACTGGGGTTAATACTGACAGGTGTGAGTTCACAGTTTACACTGGGGTTAATACTGACAGGTGTGAGTTCACAGTTTACACTGGGGTTAATACTGACAGGTGTGAGTTCACAGTTTACACTGGGGTTAATACTGACAGGTGTGAGTTCACAGTTTACACTGGGGTTAATACTGACAGGTGTGAGTTCACAGTTTACACTGGGGTTAATACTGACAGGTGTGAGTTCACAGTTTACACTGGGGTTAATACTGACAGGTGTGAGTTCACAGTTTACACTGGGGTTAATACTGACAGGTGTGAGTTCACAGTTTACACTGGGGTTAATACTGACAGGTGTGAGTTCACAGTTTACACTGGGGTTAATACTGACAGGTGTGAGTTCACAGTTTACACTGGGGTTAATACTGACAGGTGTGAGTTCACAGTTTACACTGGGGTTAATACTGACAGGTGTGAGTTCACAGTTTACACTGGGGTTAATACTGACAGGTGTGAGTTCACAGTTTACACTGGGGTTAATACTGACAGGTGTGAGTTCACAGTTTACACTGGGGTTAATACTGACAGGTGTGAGTTCACAGTTTACACTGGGGTTAATACTGACAGGTGTGAGTTCACAGTTTACACTGGGGTTAATACTGACAGGTGTGAGTTCACAGTTTACACTGGGGTTAATACTGACAGGTGTGAGTTCACAGTTTACACTGGGGTTAATACTGACAGGTGTGAGTTCACAGTTTACACTGGGGTTAATACTGACAGGTGTGAGTTCACAGTTTACACTGGGGTTAATACTGACAGGTGTGAGTTCACAGTTTACACTGGGGTTAATACTGACAGGTGTGAGTTCACAGTTTACACTGGGGTTAATACTGACAGGTGTGAGTTCACAGTTTACACTGGGGTTAATACTGACAGGTGTGAGTTCACAGTTTACACTGGGGTTAATACTGACAGGTGTGAGTTCACAGTTTACACTGGGGTTAATACTGACAGGTGTGAGTTCACAGTTTACACTGGGGTTAATACTGACAGGTGTGAGTTCACAGTTTACACTGGGGTTAATACTGACAGGTGTGAGTTCACAGTTTACACTGGGGTTAATACTGACAGGTGTGAGTTCACAGTTTACACTGGGGTTAATACTGACAGGTGTGAGTTCACAGTTTACACTGGGGTTAATACTGACAGGTGTGAGTTCACAGTTTACACTGGGGTTAATACTGACAGGTGTGAGTTCACAGTTTACACTGGGGTTAATACTGACAGGTGTGAGTTCACAGTTTACACTGGGGTTAATACTGACAGGTGTGAGTTCACAGTTTACACTGGGGTTAATACTGACAGGTGTGAGTTCACAGTTTACACTGGGGTTAATACTGACAGGTGTGAGTTCACAGTTTACACTGGGGTTAATACTGACAGGTGTGAGTTCACAGTTTACACTGGGGTTAATACTGACAGGTGTGAGTTCACAGTTTACACTGGGGTTAATACTGACAGGTGTGAGTTCACAGTTTACACTGGGGTTAATACTGACAGGTGTGAGTTCACAGTTTACACTGGGGTTAATACTGACAGGTGTGAGTTCACAGTTTACACTGGGGTTAATACTGACAGGTGTGAGTTCACAGTTTACACTGGGGTTAATACTGACAGGTGTGAGTTCACAGTTTACACTGGGGTTAATACTGACAGGTGTGAGTTCACAGTTTACACTGGGGTTAATACTGACAGGTGTGAGTTCACAGTTTACACTGGGGTTAATACTGACAGGTGTGAGTTCACAGTTTACACTGGGGTTAATACTGACAGGTGTGAGTTCACAGTTTACACTGGGGTTAATACTGACAGGTGTGAGTTCACAGTTTACACTGGGGTTAATACTGACAGGTGTGAGTTCACAGTTTACACTGGGGTTAATACTGACAGGTGTGAGTTCACAGTTTACACTGGGGTTAATACTGACAGGTGTGAGTTCACAGTTTACACTGGGGTTAATACTGACAGGTGTGAGTTCACAGTTTACACTGGGGTTAATACTGACAGGTGTGAGTTCACAGTTTACACTGGGGTTAATACTGACAGGTGTGAGTTCACAGTTTACACTGGGGTTAATACTGACAGGTGTGAGTTCACAGTTTACACTGGGGTTAATACTGACAGGTGTGAGTTCACAGTTTACACTGGGGTTAATACTGACAGGTGTGAGTTCACAGTTTACACTGGGGTTAATACTGACAGGTGTGAGTTCACAGTTTACACTGGGGTTAATACTGACAGGTGTGAGTTCACAGTTTACACTGGGGTTAATACTGACAGGTGTGAGTTCACAGTTTACACTGGGGTTAATACTGACAGGTGTGAGTTCACAGTTTACACTGGGGTTAATACTGACAGGTGTGAGTTCACAGTTTACACTGGGGTTAATACTGACAGGTGTGAGTTCACAGTTTACACTGGGGTTAATACTGACAGGTGTGAGTTCACAGTTTACACTGGGGTTAATACTGACAGGTGTGAGTTCACAGTTTACACTGGGGTTAATACTGACAGGTGTGAGTTCACAGTTTACACTGGGGTTAATACTGACAGGTGTGAGTTCACAGTTTACACTGGGGTTAATACTGACAGGTGTGAGTTCACAGTTTACACTGGGGTTAATACTGACAGGTGTGAGTTCACAGTTTACACTGGGGTTAATACTGACAGGTGTGAGTTCACAGTTTACACTGGGGTTAATACTGACAGGTGTGAGTTCACAGTTTACACTGGGGTTAATACTGACAGGTGTGAGTTCACAGTTTACACTGGGGTTAATACTGACAGGTGTGAGTTCACAGTTTACACTGGGGTTAATACTGACAGGTGTGAGTTCACAGTTTACACTGGGGTTAATACTGACAGGTGTGAGTTCACAGTTTACACTGGGGTTAATACTGACAGGTGTGAGTTCACAGTTTACACTGGGGTTAATACTGACAGGTGTGAGTTCACAGTTTACACTGGGGTTAATACTGACAGGTGTGAGTTCACAGTTTACACTGGGGTTAATACTGACAGGTGTGAGTTCACAGTTTACACTGGGGTTAATACTGACAGGTGTGAGTTCACAGTTTACACTGGGGTTAATACTGACAGGTGTGAGTTCACAGTTTACACTGGGGTTAATACTGACAGGTGTGAGTTCACAGTTTACACTGGGGTTAATACTGACAGGTGTGAGTTCACAGTTTACACTGGGGTTAATACTGACAGGTGTGAGTTCACAGTTTACACTGGGGTTAATACTGACAGGTGTGAGTTCACAGTTTACACTGGGGTTAATACTGACAGGTGTGAGTTCACAGTTTACACTGGGGTTAATACTGACAGGTGTGAGTTCACAGTTTACACTGGGGTTAATACTGACAGGTGTGAGTTCACAGTTTACACTGGGGTTAATACTGACAGGTGTGAGTTCACAGTTTACACTGGGGTTAATACTGACAGGTGTGAGTTCACAGTTTACACTGGGGTTAATACTGACAGGTGTGAGTTCACAGTTTACACTGGGGTTAATACTGACAGGTGTGAGTTCACAGTTTACACTGGGGTTAATACTGACAGGTGTGAGTTCACAGTTTACACTGGGGTTAATACTGACAGGTGTGAGTTCACAGTTTACACTGGGGTTAATACTGACAGGTGTGAGTTCACAGTTTACACTGGGGTTAATACTGACAGGTGTGAGTTCACAGTTTACACTGGGGTTAATACTGACAGGTGTGAGTTCACAGTTTACACTGGGGTTAATACTGACAGGTGTGAGTTCACAGTTTACACTGGGGTTAATACTGACAGGTGTGAGTTCACAGTTTACACTGGGGTTAATACTGACAGGTGTGAGTTCACAGTTTACACTGGGGTTAATACTGACAGGTGTGAGTTCACAGTTTACACTGGGGTTAATACTGACAGGTGTGAGTTCACAGTTTACACTGGGGTTAATACTGACAGGTGTGAGTTCACAGTTTACACTGGGGTTAATACTGACAGGTGTGAGTTCACAGTTTACACTGGGGTTAATACTGACAGGTGTGAGTTCACAGTTTACACTGGGGTTAATACTGACAGGTGTGAGTTCACAGTTTACACTGGGGTTAATACTGACAGGTGTGAGTTCACAGTTTACACTGGGGTTAATACTGACAGGTGTGAGTTCACAGTTTACACTGGGGTTAATACTGACAGGTGTGAGTTCACAGTTTACACTGGGGTTAATACTGACAGGTGTGAGTTCACAGTTTACACTGGGGTTAATACTGACAGGTGTGAGTTCACAGTTTACACTGGGGTTAATACTGACAGGTGTGAGTTCACAGTTTACACTGGGGTTAATACTGACAGGTGTGAGTTCACAGTTTACACTGGGGTTAATACTGACAGGTGTGAGTTCACAGTTTACACTGGGGTTAATACTGACAGGTGTGAGTTCACAGTTTACACTGGGGTTAATACTGACAGGTGTGAGTTCACAGTTTACACTGGGGTTAATACTGACAGGTGTGAGTTCACAGTTTACACTGGGGTTAATACTGACAGGTGTGAGTTCACAGTTTACACTGGGGTTAATACTGACAGGTGTGAGTTCACAGTTTACACTGGGGTTAATACTGACAGGTGTGAGTTCACAGTTTACACTGGGGTTAATACTGACAGGTGTGAGTTCACAGTTTACACTGGGGTTAATACTGACAGGTGTGAGTTCACAGTTTACACTGGGGTTAATACTGACAGGTGTGAGTTCACAGTTTACACTGGGGTTAATACTGACAGGTGTGAGTTCACAGTTTACACTGGGGTTAATACTGACAGGTGTGAGTTCACAGTTTACACTGGGGTTAATACTGACAGGTGTGAGTTCACAGTTTACACTGGGGTTAATACTGACAGGTGTGAGTTCACAGTTTACACTGGGGTTAATACTGACAGGTGTGAGTTCACAGTTTACACTGGGGTTAATACTGACAGGTGTGAGTTCACAGTTTACACTGGGGTTAATACTGACAGGTGTGAGTTCACAGTTTACACTGGGGTTAATACTGACAGGTGTGAGTTCACAGTTTACACTGGGGTTAATACTGACAGGTGTGAGTTCACAGTTTACACTGGGGTTAATACTGACAGGTGTGAGTTCACAGTTTACACTGGGGTTAATACTGACAGGTGTGAGTTCACAGTTTACACTGGGGTTAATACTGACAGGTGTGAGTTCACAGTTTACACTGGGGTTAATACTGACAGGTGTGAGTTCACAGTTTACACTGGGGTTAATACTGACAGGTGTGAGTTCACAGTTTACACTGGGGTTAATACTGACAGGTGTGAGTTCACAGTTTACACTGGGGTTAATACTGACAGGTGTGAGTTCACAGTTTACACTGGGGTTAATACTGACAGGTGTGAGTTCACAGTTTACACTGGGGTTAATACTGACAGGTGTGAGTTCACAGTTTACACTGGGGTTAATACTGACAGGTGTGAGTTCACAGTTTACACTGGGGTTAATACTGACAGGTGTGAGTTCACAGTTTACACTGGGGTTAATACTGACAGGTGTGAGTTCACAGTTTACACTGGGGTTAATACTGACAGGTGTGAGTTCACAGTTTACACTGGGGTTAATACTGACAGGTGTGAGTTCACAGTTTACACTGGGGTTAATACTGACAGGTGTGAGTTCACAGTTTACACTGGGGTTAATACTGACAGGTGTGAGTTCACAGTTTACACTGGGGTTAATACTGACAGGTGTGAGTTCACAGTTTACACTGGGGTTAATACTGACAGGTGTGAGTTCACAGTTTACACTGGGGTTAATACTGACAGGTGTGAGTTCACAGTTTACACTGGGGTTAATACTGACAGGTGTGAGTTCACAGTTTACACTGGGGTTAATACTGACAGGTGTGAGTTCACAGTTTACACTGGGGTTAATACTGACAGGTGTGAGTTCACAGTTTACACTGGGGTTAATACTGACAGGTGTGAGTTCACAGTTTACACTGGGGTTAATACTGACAGGTGTGAGTTCACAGTTTACACTGGGGTTAATACTGACAGGTGTGAGTTCACAGTTTACACTGGGGTTAATACTGACAGGTGTGAGTTCACAGTTTACACTGGGGTTAATACTGACAGGTGTGAGTTCACAGTTTACACTGGGGTTAATACTGACAGGTGTGAGTTCACAGTTTACACTGGGGTTAATACTGACAGGTGTGAGTTCACAGTTTACACTGGGGTTAATACTGACAGGTGTGAGTTCACAGTTTACACTGGGGTTAATACTGACAGGTGTGAGTTCACAGTTTACACTGGGGTTAATACTGACAGGTGTGAGTTCACAGTTTACACTGGGGTTAATACTGACAGGTGTGAGTTCACAGTTTACACTGGGGTTAATACTGACAGGTGTGAGTTCACAGTTTACACTGGGGTTAATACTGACAGGTGTGAGTTCACAGTTTACACTGGGGTTAATACTGACAGGTGTGAGTTCACAGTTTACACTGGGGTTAATACTGACAGGTGTGAGTTCACAGTTTACACTGGGGTTAATACTGACAGGTGTGAGTTCACAGTTTACACTGGGGTTAATACTGACAGGTGTGAGTTCACAGTTTACACTGGGGTTAATACTGACAGGTGTGAGTTCACAGTTTACACTGGGGTTAATACTGACAGGTGTGAGTTCACAGTTTACACTGGGGTTAATACTGACAGGTGTGAGTTCACAGTTTACACTGGGGTTAATACTGACAGGTGTGAGTTCACAGTTTACACTGGGGTTAATACTGACAGGTGTGAGTTCACAGTTTACACTGGGGTTAATACTGACAGGTGTGAGTTCACAGTTTACACTGGGGTTAATACTGACAGGTGTGAGTTCACAGTTTACACTGGGGTTAATACTGACAGGTGTGAGTTCACAGTTTACACTGGGGTTAATACTGACAGGTGTGAGTTCACAGTTTACACTGGGGTTAATACTGACAGGTGTGAGTTCACAGTTTACACTGGGGTTAATACTGACAGGTGTGAGTTCACAGTTTACACTGGGGTTAATACTGACAGGTGTGAGTTCACAGTTTACACTGGGGTTAATACTGACAGGTGTGAGTTCACAGTTTACACTGGGGTTAATACTGACAGGTGTGAGTTCACAGTTTACACTGGGGTTAATACTGACAGGTGTGAGTTCACAGTTTACACTGGGGTTAATACTGACAGGTGTGAGTTCACAGTTTACACTGGGGTTAATACTGACAGGTGTGAGTTCACAGTTTACACTGGGGTTAATACTGACAGGTGTGAGTTCACAGTTTACACTGGGGTTAATACTGACAGGTGTGAGTTCACAGTTTACACTGGGGTTAATACTGACAGGTGTGAGTTCACAGTTTACACTGGGGTTAATACTGACAGGTGTGAGTTCACAGTTTACACTGGGGTTAATACTGACAGGTGTGAGTTCACAGTTTACACTGGGGTTAATACTGACAGGTGTGAGTTCACAGTTTACACTGGGGTTAATACTGACAGGTGTGAGTTCACAGTTTACACTGGGGTTAATACTGACAGGTGTGAGTTCACAGTTTACACTGGGGTTAATACTGACAGGTGTGAGTTCACAGTTTACACTGGGGTTAATACTGACAGGTGTGAGTTCACAGTTTACACTGGGGTTAATACTGACAGGTGTGAGTTCACAGTTTACACTGGGGTTAATACTGACAGGTGTGAGTTCACAGTTTACACTGGGGTTAATACTGACAGGTGTGAGTTCACAGTTTACACTGGGGTTAATACTGACAGGTGTGAGTTCACAGTTTACACTGGGGTTAATACTGACAGGTGTGAGTTCACAGTTTACACTGGGGTTAATACTGACAGGTGTGAGTTCACAGTTTACACTGGGGTTAATACTGACAGGTGTGAGTTCACAGTTTACACTGGGGTTAATACTGACAGGTGTGAGTTCACAGTTTACACTGGGGTTAATACTGACAGGTGTGAGTTCACAGTTTACACTGGGGTTAATACTGACAGGTGTGAGTTCACAGTTTACACTGGGGTTAATACTGACAGGTGTGAGTTCACAGTTTACACTGGGGTTAATACTGACAGGTGTGAGTTCACAGTTTACACTGGGGTTAATACTGACAGGTGTGAGTTCACAGTTTACACTGGGGTTAATACTGACAGGTGTGAGTTCACAGTTTACACTGGGGTTAATACTGACAGGTGTGAGTTCACAGTTTACACTGGGGTTAATACTGACAGGTGTGAGTTCACAGTTTACACTGGGGTTAATACTGACAGGTGTGAGTTCACAGTTTACACTGGGGTTAATACTGACAGGTGTGAGTTCACAGTTTACACTGGGGTTAATACTGACAGGTGTGAGTTCACAGTTTACACTGGGGTTAATACTGACAGGTGTGAGTTCACAGTTTACACTGGGGTTAATACTGACAGGTGTGAGTTCACAGTTTACACTGGGGTTAATACTGACAGGTGTGAGTTCACAGTTTACACTGGGGTTAATACTGACAGGTGTGAGTTCACAGTTTACACTGGGGTTAATACTGACAGGTGTGAGTTCACAGTTTACACTGGGGTTAATACTGACAGGTGTGAGTTCACAGTTTACACTGGGGTTAATACTGACAGGTGTGAGTTCACAGTTTACACTGGGGTTAATACTGACAGGTGTGAGTTCACAGTTTACACTGGGGTTAATACTGACAGGTGTGAGTTCACAGTTTACACTGGGGTTAATACTGACAGGTGTGAGTTCACAGTTTACACTGGGGTTAATACTGACAGGTGTGAGTTCACAGTTTACACTGGGGTTAATACTGACAGGTGTGAGTTCACAGTTTACACTGGGGTTAATACTGACAGGTGTGAGTTCACAGTTTACACTGGGGTTAATACTGACAGGTGTGAGTTCACAGTTTACACTGGGGTTAATACTGACAGGTGTGAGTTCACAGTTTACACTGGGGTTAATACTGACAGGTGTGAGTTCACAGTTTACACTGGGGTTAATACTGACAGGTGTGAGTTCACAGTTTACACTGGGGTTAATACTGACAGGTGTGAGTTCACAGTTTACACTGGGGTTAATACTGACAGGTGTGAGTTCACAGTTTACACTGGGGTTAATACTGACAGGTGTGAGTTCACAGTTTACACTGGGGTTAATACTGACAGGTGTGAGTTCACAGTTTACACTGGGGTTAATACTGACAGGTGTGAGTTCACAGTTTACACTGGGGTTAATACTGACAGGTGTGAGTTCACAGTTTACACTGGGGTTAATACTGACAGGTGTGAGTTCACAGTTTACACTGGGGTTAATACTGACAGGTGTGAGTTCACAGTTTACACTGGGGTTAATACTGACAGGTGTGAGTTCACAGTTTACACTGGGGTTAATACTGACAGGTGTGAGTTCACAGTTTACACTGGGGTTAATACTGACAGGTGTGAGTTCACAGTTTACACTGGGGTTAATACTGACAGGTGTGAGTTCACAGTTTACACTGGGGTTAATACTGACAGGTGTGAGTTCACAGTTTACACTGGGGTTAATACTGACAGGTGTGAGTTCACAGTTTACACTGGGGTTAATACTGACAGGTGTGAGTTCACAGTTTACACTGGGGTTAATACTGACAGGTGTGAGTTCACAGTTTACACTGGGGTTAATACTGACAGGTGTGAGTTCACAGTTTACACTGGGGTTAATACTGACAGGTGTGAGTTCACAGTTTACACTGGGGTTAATACTGACAGGTGTGAGTTCACAGTTTACACTGGGGTTAATACTGACAGGTGTGAGTTCACAGTTTACACTGGGGTTAATACTGACAGGTGTGAGTTCACAGTTTACACTGGGGTTAATACTGACAGGTGTGAGTTCACAGTTTACACTGGGGTTAATACTGACAGGTGTGAGTTCACAGTTTACACTGGGGTTAATACTGACAGGTGTGAGTTCACAGTTTACACTGGGGTTAATACTGACAGGTGTGAGTTCACAGTTTACACTGGGGTTAATACTGACAGGTGTGAGTTCACAGTTTACACTGGGGTTAATACTGACAGGTGTGAGTTCACAGTTTACACTGGGGTTAATACTGACAGGTGTGAGTTCACAGTTTACACTGGGGTTAATACTGACAGGTGTGAGTTCACAGTTTACACTGGGGTTAATACTGACAGGTGTGAGTTCACAGTTTACACTGGGGTTAATACTGACAGGTGTGAGTTCACAGTTTACACTGGGGTTAATACTGACAGGTGTGAGTTCACAGTTTACACTGGGGTTAATACTGACAGGTGTGAGTTCACAGTTTACACTGGGGTTAATACTGACAGGTGTGAGTTCACAGTTTACACTGGGGTTAATACTGACAGGTGTGAGTTCACAGTTTACACTGGGGTTAATACTGACAGGTGTGAGTTCACAGTTTACACTGGGGTTAATACTGACAGGTGTGAGTTCACAGTTTACACTGGGGTTAATACTGACAGGTGTGAGTTCACAGTTTACACTGGGGTTAATACTGACAGGTGTGAGTTCACAGTTTACACTGGGGTTAATACTGACAGGTGTGAGTTCACAGTTTACACTGGGGTTAATACTGACAGGTGTGAGTTCACAGTTTACACTGGGGTTAATACTGACAGGTGTGAGTTCACAGTTTACACTGGGGTTAATACTGACAGGTGTGAGTTCACAGTTTACACTGGGGTTAATACTGACAGGTGTGAGTTCACAGTTTACACTGGGGTTAATACTGACAGGTGTGAGTTCACAGTTTACACTGGGGTTAATACTGACAGGTGTGAGTTCACAGTTTACACTGGGGTTAATACTGACAGGTGTGAGTTCACAGTTTACACTGGGGTTAATACTGACAGGTGTGAGTTCACAGTTTACACTGGGGTTAATACTGACAGGTGTGAGTTCACAGTTTACACTGGGGTTAATACTGACAGGTGTGAGTTCACAGTTTACACTGGGGTTAATACTGACAGGTGTGAGTTCACAGTTTACACTGGGGTTAATACTGACAGGTGTGAGTTCACAGTTTACACTGGGGTTAATACTGACAGGTGTGAGTTCACAGTTTACACTGGGGTTAATACTGACAGGTGTGAGTTCACAGTTTACACTGGGGTTAATACTGACAGGTGTGAGTTCACAGTTTACACTGGGGTTAATACTGACAGGTGTGAGTTCACAGTTTACACTGGGGTTAATACTGACAGGTGTGAGTTCACAGTTTACACTGGGGTTAATACTGACAGGTGTGAGTTCACAGTTTACACTGGGGTTAATACTGACAGGTGTGAGTTCACAGTTTACACTGGGGTTAATACTGACAGGTGTGAGTTCACAGTTTACACTGGGGTTAATACTGACAGGTGTGAGTTCACAGTTTACACTGGGGTTAATACTGACAGGTGTGAGTTCACAGTTTACACTGGGGTTAATACTGACAGGTGTGAGTTCACAGTTTACACTGGGGTTAATACTGACAGGTGTGAGTTCACAGTTTACACTGGGGTTAATACTGACAGGTGTGAGTTCACAGTTTACACTGGGGTTAATACTGACAGGTGTGAGTTCACAGTTTACACTGGGGTTAATACTGACAGGTGTGAGTTCACAGTTTACACTGGGGTTAATACTGACAGGTGTGAGTTCACAGTTTACACTGGGGTTAATACTGACAGGTGTGAGTTCACAGTTTACACTGGGGTTAATACTGACAGGTGTGAGTTCACAGTTTACACTGGGGTTAATACTGACAGGTGTGAGTTCACAGTTTACACTGGGGTTAATACTGACAGGTGTGAGTTCACAGTTTACACTGGGGTTAATACTGACAGGTGTGAGTTCACAGTTTACACTGGGGTTAATACTGACAGGTGTGAGTTCACAGTTTACACTGG
Organism: Carcharodon carcharias; assembly: GCF_017639515.1. Taxonomy (NCBI): domain Eukaryota; kingdom Metazoa; phylum Chordata; class Chondrichthyes; order Lamniformes; family Lamnidae; genus Carcharodon; species Carcharodon carcharias. The sequence continues at coordinate 3,874,951 of NC_054502.1, forward strand.
GGTTAATACTGACAGGTGTGAGTTCACAGTTTACACTGGGGTTAATACTGACAGGTGTGAGTTCACAGTTTACACTGGGGTTAATACTGACAGGTGTGAGTTCACAGTTTACACTGGGGTTAATACTGACAGGTGTGAGTTCACAGTTTACACTGGGGTTAATACTGACAGGTGTGAGTTCACAGTTTACACTGGGGTTAATACTGACAGGTGTGAGTTCACAGTTTACACTGGGGTTAATACTGACAGGTGTGAGTTCACAGTTTACACTGGGGTTAATACTGACAGGTGTGAGTTCACAGTTTACACTGGGGTTAATACTGACAGGTGTGAGTTCACAGTTTACACTGGGGTTAATACTGACAGGTGTGAGTTCACAGTTTACACTGGGGTTAATACTGACAGGTGTGAGTTCACAGTTTACACTGGGGTTAATACTGACAGGTGTGAGTTCACAGTTTACACTGGGGTTAATACTGACAGGTGTGAGTTCACAGTTTACACTGGGGTTAATACTGACAGGTGTGAGTTCACAGTTTACACTGGGGTTAATACTGACAGGTGTGAGTTCACAGTTTACACTGGGGTTAATACTGACAGGTGTGAGTTCACAGTTTACACTGGGGTTAATACTGACAGGTGTGAGTTCACAGTTTACACTGGGGTTAATACTGACAGGTGTGAGTTCACAGTTTACACTGGGGTTAATACTGACAGGTGTGAGTTCACAGTTTACACTGGGGTTAATACTGACAGGTGTGAGTTCACAGTTTACACTGGGGTTAATACTGACAGGTGTGAGTTCACAGTTTACACTGGGGTTAATACTGACAGGTGTGAGTTCACAGTTTACACTGGGGTTAATACTGACAGGTGTGAGTTCACAGTTTACACTGGGGTTAATACTGACAGGTGTGAGTTCACAGTTTACACTGGGGTTAATACTGACAGGTGTGAGTTCACAGTTTACACTGGGGTTAATACTGACAGGTGTGAGTTCACAGTTTACACTGGGGTTAATACTGACAGGTGTGAGTTCACAGTTTACACTGGGGTTAATACTGACAGGTGTGAGTTCACAGTTTACACTGGGGTTAATACTGACAGGTGTGAGTTCACAGTTTACACTGGGGTTAATACTGACAGGTGTGAGTTCACAGTTTACACTGGGGTTAATACTGACAGGTGTGAGTTCACAGTTTACACTGGGGTTAATACTGACAGGTGTGAGTTCACAGTTTACACTGGGGTTAATACTGACAGGTGTGAGTTCACAGTTTACACTGGGGTTAATACTGACAGGTGTGAGTTCACAGTTTACACTGGGGTTAATACTGACAGGTGTGAGTTCACAGTTTACACTGGGGTTAATACTGACAGGTGTGAGTTCACAGTTTACACTGGGGTTAATACTGACAGGTGTGAGTTCACAGTTTACACTGGGGTTAATACTGACAGGTGTGAGTTCACAGTTTACACTGGGGTTAATACTGACAGGTGTGAGTTCACAGTTTACACTGGGGTTAATACTGACAGGTGTGAGTTCACAGTTTACACTGGGGTTAATACTGACAGGTGTGAGTTCACAGTTTACACTGGGGTTAATACTGACAGGTGTGAGTTCACAGTTTACACTGGGGTTAATACTGACAGGTGTGAGTTCACAGTTTACACTGGGGTTAATACTGACAGGTGTGAGTTCACAGTTTACACTGGGGTTAATACTGACAGGTGTGAGTTCACAGTTTACACTGGGGTTAATACTGACAGGTGTGAGTTCACAGTTTACACTGGGGTTAATACTGACAGGTGTGAGTTCACAGTTTACACTGGGGTTAATACTGACAGGTGTGAGTTCACAGTTTACACTGGGGTTAATACTGACAGGTGTGAGTTCACAGTTTACACTGGGGTTAATACTGACAGGTGTGAGTTCACAGTTTACACTGGGGTTAATACTGACAGGTGTGAGTTCACAGTTTACACTGGGGTTAATACTGACAGGTGTGAGTTCACAGTTTACACTGGGGTTAATACTGACAGGTGTGAGTTCACAGTTTACACTGGGGTTAATACTGACAGGTGTGAGTTCACAGTTTACACTGGGGTTAATACTGACAGGTGTGAGTTCACAGTTTACACTGGGGTTAATACTGACAGGTGTGAGTTCACAGTTTACACTGGGGTTAATACTGACAGGTGTGAGTTCACAGTTTACACTGGGGTTAATACTGACAGGTGTGAGTTCACAGTTTACACTGGGGTTAATACTGACAGGTGTGAGTTCACAGTTTACACTGGGGTTAATACTGACAGGTGTGAGTTCACAGTTTACACTGGGGTTAATACTGACAGGTGTGAGTTCACAGTTTACACTGGGGTTAATACTGACAGGTGTGAGTTCACAGTTTACACTGGGGTTAATACTGACAGGTGTGAGTTCACAGTTTACACTGGGGTTAATACTGACAGGTGTGAGTTCACAGTTTACACTGGGGTTAATACTGACAGGTGTGAGTTCACAGTTTACACTGGGGTTAATACTGACAGGTGTGAGTTCACAGTTTACACTGGGGTTAATACTGACAGGTGTGAGTTCACAGTTTACACTGGGGTTAATACTGACAGGTGTGAGTTCACAGTTTACACTGGGGTTAATACTGACAGGTGTGAGTTCACAGTTTACACTGGGGTTAATACTGACAGGTGTGAGTTCACAGTTTACACTGGGGTTAATACTGACAGGTGTGAGTTCACAGTTTACACTGGGGTTAATACTGACAGGTGTGAGTTCACAGTTTACACTGGGGTTAATACTGACAGGTGTGAGTTCACAGTTTACACTGGGGTTAATACTGACAGGTGTGAGTTCACAGTTTACACTGGGGTTAATACTGACAGGTGTGAGTTCACAGTTTACACTGGGGTTAATACTGACAGGTGTGAGTTCACAGTTTACACTGGGGTTAATACTGACAGGTGTGAGTTCACAGTTTACACTGGGGTTAATACTGACAGGTGTGAGTTCACAGTTTACACTGGGGTTAATACTGACAGGTGTGAGTTCACAGTTTACACTGGGGTTAATACTGACAGGTGTGAGTTCACAGTTTACACTGGGGTTAATACTGACAGGTGTGAGTTCACAGTTTACACTGGGGTTAATACTGACAGGTGTGAGTTCACAGTTTACACTGGGGTTAATACTGACAGGTGTGAGTTCACAGTTTACACTGGGGTTAATACTGACAGGTGTGAGTTCACAGTTTACACTGGGGTTAATACTGACAGGTGTGAGTTCACAGTTTACACTGGGGTTAATACTGACAGGTGTGAGTTCACAGTTTACACTGGGGTTAATACTGACAGGTGTGAGTTCACAGTTTACACTGGGGTTAATACTGACAGGTGTGAGTTCACAGTTTACACTGGGGTTAATACTGACAGGTGTGAGTTCACAGTTTACACTGGGGTTAATACTGACAGGTGTGAGTTCACAGTTTACACTGGGGTTAATACTGACAGGTGTGAGTTCACAGTTTACACTGGGGTTAATACTGACAGGTGTGAGTTCACAGTTTACACTGGGGTTAATACTGACAGGTGTGAGTTCACAGTTTACACTGGGGTTAATACTGACAGGTGTGAGTTCACAGTTTACACTGGGGTTAATACTGACAGGTGTGAGTTCACAGTTTACACTGGGGTTAATACTGACAGGTGTGAGTTCACAGTTTACACTGGGGTTAATACTGACAGGTGTGAGTTCACAGTTTACACTGGGGTTAATACTGACAGGTGTGAGTTCACAGTTTACACTGGGGTTAATACTGACAGGTGTGAGTTCACAGTTTACACTGGGGTTAATACTGACAGGTGTGAGTTCACAGTTTACACTGGGGTTAATACTGACAGGTGTGAGTTCACAGTTTACACTGGGGTTAATACTGACAGGTGTGAGTTCACAGTTTACACTGGGGTTAATACTGACAGGTGTGAGTTCACAGTTTACACTGGGGTTAATACTGACAGGTGTGAGTTCACAGTTTACACTGGGGTTAATACTGACAGGTGTGAGTTCACAGTTTACACTGGGGTTAATACTGACAGGTGTGAGTTCACAGTTTACACTGGGGTTAATACTGACAGGTGTGAGTTCACAGTTTACACTGGGGTTAATACTGACAGGTGTGAGTTCACAGTTTACACTGGGGTTAATACTGACAGGTGTGAGTTCACAGTTTACACTGGGGTTAATACTGACAGGTGTGAGTTCACAGTTTACACTGGGGTTAATACTGACAGGTGTGAGTTCACAGTTTACACTGGGGTTAATACTGACAGGTGTGAGTTCACAGTTTACACTGGGGTTAATACTGACAGGTGTGAGTTCACAGTTTACACTGGGGTTAATACTGACAGGTGTGAGTTCACAGTTTACACTGGGGTTAATACTGACAGGTGTGAGTTCACAGTTTACACTGGGGTTAATACTGACAGGTGTGAGTTCACAGTTTACACTGGGGTTAATACTGACAGGTGTGAGTTCACAGTTTACACTGGGGTTAATACTGACAGGTGTGAGTTCACAGTTTACACTGGGGTTAATACTGACAGGTGTGAGTTCACAGTTTACACTGGGGTTAATACTGACAGGTGTGAGTTCACAGTTTACACTGGGGTTAATACTGACAGGTGTGAGTTCACAGTTTACACTGGGGTTAATACTGACAGGTGTGAGTTCACAGTTTACACTGGGGTTAATACTGACAGGTGTGAGTTCACAGTTTACACTGGGGTTAATACTGACAGGTGTGAGTTCACAGTTTACACTGGGGTTAATACTGACAGGTGTGAGTTCACAGTTTACACTGGGGTTAATACTGACAGGTGTGAGTTCACAGTTTACACTGGGGTTAATACTGACAGGTGTGAGTTCACAGTTTACACTGGGGTTAATACTGACAGGTGTGAGTTCACAGTTTACACTGGGGTTAATACTGACAGGTGTGAGTTCACAGTTTACACTGGGGTTAATACTGACAGGTGTGAGTTCACAGTTTACACTGGGGTTAATACTGACAGGTGTGAGTTCACAGTTTACACTGGGGTTAATACTGACAGGTGTGAGTTCACAGTTTACACTGGGGTTAATACTGACAGGTGTGAGTTCACAGTTTACACTGGGGTTAATACTGACAGGTGTGAGTTCACAGTTTACACTGGGGTTAATACTGACAGGTGTGAGTTCACAGTTTACACTGGGGTTAATACTGACAGGTGTGAGTTCACAGTTTACACTGGGGTTAATACTGACAGGTGTGAGTTCACAGTTTACACTGGGGTTAATACTGACAGGTGTGAGTTCACAGTTTACACTGGGGTTAATACTGACAGGTGTGAGTTCACAGTTTACACTGGGGTTAATACTGACAGGTGTGAGTTCACAGTTTACACTGGGGTTAATACTGACAGGTGTGAGTTCACAGTTTACACTGGGGTTAATACTGACAGGTGTGAGTTCACAGTTTACACTGGGGTTAATACTGACAGGTGTGAGTTCACAGTTTACACTGGGGTTAATACTGACAGGTGTGAGTTCACAGTTTACACTGGGGTTAATACTGACAGGTGTGAGTTCACAGTTTACACTGGGGTTAATACTGACAGGTGTGAGTTCACAGTTTACACTGGGGTTAATACTGACAGGTGTGAGTTCACAGTTTACACTGGGGTTAATACTGACAGGTGTGAGTTCACAGTTTACACTGGGGTTAATACTGACAGGTGTGAGTTCACAGTTTACACTGGGGTTAATACTGACAGGTGTGAGTTCACAGTTTACACTGGGGTTAATACTGACAGGTGTGAGTTCACAGTTTACACTGGGGTTAATACTGACAGGTGTGAGTTCACAGTTTACACTGGGGTTAATACTGACAGGTGTGAGTTCACAGTTTACACTGGGGTTAATACTGACAGGTGTGAGTTCACAGTTTACACTGGGGTTAATACTGACAGGTGTGAGTTCACAGTTTACACTGGGGTTAATACTGACAGGTGTGAGTTCACAGTTTACACTGGGGTTAATACTGACAGGTGTGAGTTCACAGTTTACACTGGGGTTAATACTGACAGGTGTGAGTTCACAGTTTACACTGGGGTTAATACTGACAGGTGTGAGTTCACAGTTTACACTGGGGTTAATACTGACAGGTGTGAGTTCACAGTTTACACTGGGGTTAATACTGACAGGTGTGAGTTCACAGTTTACACTGGGGTTAATACTGACAGGTGTGAGTTCACAGTTTACACTGGGGTTAATACTGACAGGTGTGAGTTCACAGTTTACACTGGGGTTAATACTGACAGGTGTGAGTTCACAGTTTACACTGGGGTTAATACTGACAGGTGTGAGTTCACAGTTTACACTGGGGTTAATACTGACAGGTGTGAGTTCACAGTTTACACTGGGGTTAATACTGACAGGTGTGAGTTCACAGTTTACACTGGGGTTAATACTGACAGGTGTGAGTTCACAGTTTACACTGGGGTTAATACTGACAGGTGTGAGTTCACAGTTTACACTGGGGTTAATACTGACAGGTGTGAGTTCACAGTTTACACTGGGGTTAATACTGACAGGTGTGAGTTCACAGTTTACACTGGGGTTAATACTGACAGGTGTGAGTTCACAGTTTACACTGGGGTTAATACTGACAGGTGTGAGTTCACAGTTTACACTGGGGTTAATACTGACAGGTGTGAGTTCACAGTTTACACTGGGGTTAATACTGACAGGTGTGAGTTCACAGTTTACACTGGGGTTAATACTGACAGGTGTGAGTTCACAGTTTACACTGGGGTTAATACTGACAGGTGTGAGTTCACAGTTTACACTGGGGTTAATACTGACAGGTGTGAGTTCACAGTTTACACTGGGGTTAATACTGACAGGTGTGAGTTCACAGTTTACACTGGGGTTAATACTGACAGGTGTGAGTTCACAGTTTACACTGGGGTTAATACTGACAGGTGTGAGTTCACAGTTTACACTGGGGTTAATACTGACAGGTGTGAGTTCACAGTTTACACTGGGGTTAATACTGACAGGTGTGAGTTCACAGTTTACACTGGGGTTAATACTGACAGGTGTGAGTTCACAGTTTACACTGGGGTTAATACTGACAGGTGTGAGTTCACAGTTTACACTGGGGTTAATACTGACAGGTGTGAGTTCACAGTTTACACTGGGGTTAATACTGACAGGTGTGAGTTCACAGTTTACACTGGGGTTAATACTGACAGGTGTGAGTTCACAGTTTACACTGGGGTTAATACTGACAGGTGTGAGTTCACAGTTTACACTGGGGTTAATACTGACAGGTGTGAGTTCACAGTTTACACTGGGGTTAATACTGACAGGTGTGAGTTCACAGTTTACACTGGGGTTAATACTGACAGGTGTGAGTTCACAGTTTACACTGGGGTTAATACTGACAGGTGTGAGTTCACAGTTTACACTGGGGTTAATACTGACAGGTGTGAGTTCACAGTTTACACTGGGGTTAATACTGACAGGTGTGAGTTCACAGTTTACACTGGGGTTAATACTGACAGGTGTGAGTTCACAGTTTACACTGGGGTTAATACTGACAGGTGTGAGTTCACAGTTTACACTGGGGTTAATACTGACAGGTGTGAGTTCACAGTTTACACTGGGGTTAATACTGACAGGTGTGAGTTCACAGTTTACACTGGGGTTAATACTGACAGGTGTGAGTTCACAGTTTACACTGGGGTTAATACTGACAGGTGTGAGTTCACAGTTTACACTGGGGTTAATACTGACAGGTGTGAGTTCACAGTTTACACTGGGGTTAATACTGACAGGTGTGAGTTCACAGTTTACACTGGGGTTAATACTGACAGGTGTGAGTTCACAGTTTACACTGGGGTTAATACTGACAGGTGTGAGTTCACAGTTTACACTGGGGTTAATACTGACAGGTGTGAGTTCACAGTTTACACTGGGGTTAATACTGACAGGTGTGAGTTCACAGTTTACACTGGGGTTAATACTGACAGGTGTGAGTTCACAGTTTACACTGGGGTTAATACTGACAGGTGTGAGTTCACAGTTTACACTGGGGTTAATACTGACAGGTGTGAGTTCACAGTTTACACTGGGGTTAATACTGACAGGTGTGAGTTCACAGTTTACACTGGGGTTAATACTGACAGGTGTGAGTTCACAGTTTACACTGGGGTTAATACTGACAGGTGTGAGTTCACAGTTTACACTGGGGTTAATACTGACAGGTGTGAGTTCACAGTTTACACTGGGGTTAATACTGACAGGTGTGAGTTCACAGTTTACACTGGGGTTAATACTGACAGGTGTGAGTTCACAGTTTACACTGGGGTTAATACTGACAGGTGTGAGTTCACAGTTTACACTGGGGTTAATACTGACAGGTGTGAGTTCACAGTTTACACTGGGGTTAATACTGACAGGTGTGAGTTCACAGTTTACACTGGGGTTAATACTGACAGGTGTGAGTTCACAGTTTACACTGGGGTTAATACTGACAGGTGTGAGTTCACAGTTTACACTGGGGTTAATACTGACAGGTGTGAGTTCACAGTTTACACTGGGGTTAATACTGACAGGTGTGAGTTCACAGTTTACACTGGGGTTAATACTGACAGGTGTGAGTTCACAGTTTACACTGGGGTTAATACTGACAGGTGTGAGTTCACAGTTTACACTGGGGTTAATACTGACAGGTGTGAGTTCACAGTTTACACTGGGGTTAATACTGACAGGTGTGAGTTCACAGTTTACACTGGGGTTAATACTGACAGGTGTGAGTTCACAGTTTACACTGGGGTTAATACTGACAGGTGTGAGTTCACAGTTTACACTGGGGTTAATACTGACAGGTGTGAGTTCACAGTTTACACTGGGGTTAATACTGACAGGTGTGAGTTCACAGTTTACACTGGGGTTAATACTGACAGGTGTGAGTTCACAGTTTACACTGGGGTTAATACTGACAGGTGTGAGTTCACAGTTTACACTGGGGTTAATACTGACAGGTGTGAGTTCACAGTTTACACTGGGGTTAATACTGACAGGTGTGAGTTCACAGTTTACACTGGGGTTAATACTGACAGGTGTGAGTTCACAGTTTACACTGGGGTTAATACTGACAGGTGTGAGTTCACAGTTTACACTGGGGTTAATACTGACAGGTGTGAGTTCACAGTTTACACTGGGGTTAATACTGACAGGTGTGAGTTCACAGTTTACACTGGGGTTAATACTGACAGGTGTGAGTTCACAGTTTACACTGGGGTTAATACTGACAGGTGTGAGTTCACAGTTTACACTGGGGTTAATACTGACAGGTGTGAGTTCACAGTTTACACTGGGGTTAATACTGACAGGTGTGAGTTCACAGTTTACACTGGGGTTAATACTGACAGGTGTGAGTTCACAGTTTACACTGGGGTTAATACTGACAGGTGTGAGTTCACAGTTTACACTGGGGTTAATACTGACAGGTGTGAGTTCACAGTTTACACTGGGGTTAATACTGACAGGTGTGAGTTCACAGTTTACACTGGGGTTAATACTGACAGGTGTGAGTTCACAGTTTACACTGGGGTTAATACTGACAGGTGTGAGTTCACAGTTTACACTGGGGTTAATACTGACAGGTGTGAGTTCACAGTTTACACTGGGGTTAATACTGACAGGTGTGAGTTCACAGTTTACACTGGGGTTAATACTGACAGGTGTGAGTTCACAGTTTACACTGGGGTTAATACTGACAGGTGTGAGTTCACAGTTTACACTGGGGTTAATACTGACAGGTGTGAGTTCACAGTTTACACTGGGGTTAATACTGACAGGTGTGAGTTCACAGTTTACACTGGGGTTAATACTGACAGGTGTGAGTTCACAGTTTACACTGGGGTTAATACTGACAGGTGTGAGTTCACAGTTTACACTGGGGTTAATACTGACAGGTGTGAGTTCACAGTTTACACTGGGGTTAATACTGACAGGTGTGAGTTCACAGTTTACACTGGGGTTAATACTGACAGGTGTGAGTTCACAGTTTACACTGGGGTTAATACTGACAGGTGTGAGTTCACAGTTTACACTGGGGTTAATACTGACAGGTGTGAGTTCACAGTTTACACTGGGGTTAATACTGACAGGTGTGAGTTCACAGTTTACACTGGGGTTAATACTGACAGGTGTGAGTTCACAGTTTACACTGGGGTTAATACTGACAGGTGTGAGTTCACAGTTTACACTGGGGTTAATACTGACAGGTGTGAGTTCACAGTTTACACTGGGGTTAATACTGACAGGTGTGAGTTCACAGTTTACACTGGGGTTAATACTGACAGGTGTGAGTTCACAGTTTACACTGGGGTTAATACTGACAGGTGTGAGTTCACAGTTTACACTGGGGTTAATACTGACAGGTGTGAGTTCACAGTTTACACTGGGGTTAATACTGACAGGTGTGAGTTCACAGTTTACACTGGGGTTAATACTGACAGGTGTGAGTTCACAGTTTACACTGGGGTTAATACTGACAGGTGTGAGTTCACAGTTTACACTGGGGTTAATACTGACAGGTGTGAGTTCACAGTTTACACTGGGGTTAATACTGACAGGTGTGAGTTCACAGTTTACACTGGGGTTAATACTGACAGGTGTGAGTTCACAGTTTACACTGGGGTTAATACTGACAGGTGTGAGTTCACAGTTTACACTGGGGTTAATACTGACAGGTGTGAGTTCACAGTTTACACTGGGGTTAATACTGACAGGTGTGAGTTCACAGTTTACACTGGGGTTAATACTGACAGGTGTGAGTTCACAGTTTACACTGGGGTTAATACTGACAGGTGTGAGTTCACAGTTTACACTGGGGTTAATACTGACAGGTGTGAGTTCACAGTTTACACTGGGGTTAATACTGACAGGTGTGAGTTCACAGTTTACACTGGGGTTAATACTGACAGGTGTGAGTTCACAGTTTACACTGGGGTTAATACTGACAGGTGTGAGTTCACAGTTTACACTGGGGTTAATACTGACAGGTGTGAGTTCACAGTTTACACTGGGGTTAATACTGACAGGTGTGAGTTCACAGTTTACACTGGGGTTAATACTGACAGGTGTGAGTTCACAGTTTACACTGGGGTTAATACTGACAGGTGTGAGTTCACAGTTTACACTGGGGTTAATACTGACAGGTGTGAGTTCACAGTTTACACTGGGGTTAATACTGACAGGTGTGAGTTCACAGTTTACACTGGGGTTAATACTGACAGGTGTGAGTTCACAGTTTACACTGGGGTTAATACTGACAGGTGTGAGTTCACAGTTTACACTGGGGTTAATACTGACAGGTGTGAGTTCACAGTTTACACTGGGGTTAATACTGACAGGTGTGAGTTCACAGTTTACACTGGGGTTAATACTGACAGGTGTGAGTTCACAGTTTACACTGGGGTTAATACTGACAGGTGTGAGTTCACAGTTTACACTGGGGTTAATACTGACAGGTGTGAGTTCACAGTTTACACTGGGGTTAATACTGACAGGTGTGAGTTCACAGTTTACACTGGGGTTAATACTGACAGGTGTGAGTTCACAGTTTACACTGGGGTTAATACTGACAGGTGTGAGTTCACAGTTTACACTGGGGTTAATACTGACAGGTGTGAGTTCACAGTTTACACTGGGGTTAATACTGACAGGTGTGAGTTCACAGTTTACACTGGGGTTAATACTGACAGGTGTGAGTTCACAGTTTACACTGGGGTTAATACTGACAGGTGTGAGTTCACAGTTTACACTGGGGTTAATACTGACAGGTGTGAGTTCACAGTTTACACTGGGGTTAATACTGACAGGTGTGAGTTCACAGTTTACACTGGGGTTAATACTGACAGGTGTGAGTTCACAGTTTACACTGGGGTTAATACTGACAGGTGTGAGTTCACAGTTTACACTGGGGTTAATACTGACAGGTGTGAGTTCACAGTTTACACTGGGGTTAATACTGACAGGTGTGAGTTCACAGTTTACACTGGGGTTAATACTGACAGGTGTGAGTTCACAGTTTACACTGGGGTTAATACTGACAGGTGTGAGTTCACAGTTTACACTGGGGTTAATACTGACAGGTGTGAGTTCACAGTTTACACTGGGGTTAATACTGACAGGTGTGAGTTCACAGTTTACACTGGGGTTAATACTGACAGGTGTGAGTTCACAGTTTACACTGGGGTTAATACTGACAGGTGTGAGTTCACAGTTTACACTGGGGTTAATACTGACAGGTGTGAGTTCACAGTTTACACTGGGGTTAATACTGACAGGTGTGAGTTCACAGTTTACACTGGGGTTAATACTGACAGGTGTGAGTTCACAGTTTACACTGGGGTTAATACTGACAGGTGTGAGTTCACAGTTTACACTGGGGTTAATACTGACAGGTGTGAGTTCACAGTTTACACTGGGGTTAATACTGACAGGTGTGAGTTCACAGTTTACACTGGGGTTAATACTGACAGGTGTGAGTTCACAGTTTACACTGGGGTTAATACTGACAGGTGTGAGTTCACAGTTTACACTGGGGTTAATACTGACAGGTGTGAGTTCACAGTTTACACTGGGGTTAATACTGACAGGTGTGAGTTCACAGTTTACACTGGGGTTAATACTGACAGGTGTGAGTTCACAGTTTACACTGGGGTTAATACTGACAGGTGTGAGTTCACAGTTTACACTGGGGTTAATACTGACAGGTGTGAGTTCACAGTTTACACTGGGGTTAATACTGACAGGTGTGAGTTCACAGTTTACACTGGGGTTAATACTGACAGGTGTGAGTTCACAGTTTACACTGGGGTTAATACTGACAGGTGTGAGTTCACAGTTTACACTGGGGTTAATACTGACAGGTGTGAGTTCACAGTTTACACTGGGGTTAATACTGACAGGTGTGAGTTCACAGTTTACACTGGGGTTAATACTGACAGGTGTGAGTTCACAGTTTACACTGGGGTTAATACTGACAGGTGTGAGTTCACAGTTTACACTGGGGTTAATACTGACAGGTGTGAGTTCACAGTTTACACTGGGGTTAATACTGACAGGTGTGAGTTCACAGTTTACACTGGGGTTAATACTGACAGGTGTGAGTTCACAGTTTACACTGGGGTTAATACTGACAGGTGTGAGTTCACAGTTTACACTGGGGTTAATACTGACAGGTGTGAGTTCACAGTTTACACTGGGGTTAATACTGACAGGTGTGAGTTCACAGTTTACACTGGGGTTAATACTGACAGGTGTGAGTTCACAGTTTACACTGGGGTTAATACTGACAGGTGTGAGTTCACAGTTTACACTGGGGTTAATACTGACAGGTGTGAGTTCACAGTTTACACTGGGGTTAATACTGACAGGTGTGAGTTCACAGTTTACACTGGGGTTAATACTGACAGGTGTGAGTTCACAGTTTACACTGGGGTTAATACTGACAGGTGTGAGTTCACAGTTTACACTGGGGTTAATACTGACAGGTGTGAGTTCACAGTTTACACTGGGGTTAATACTGACAGGTGTGAGTTCACAGTTTACACTGGGGTTAATACTGACAGGTGTGAGTTCACAGTTTACACTGGGGTTAATACTGACAGGTGTGAGTTCACAGTTTACACTGGGGTTAATACTGACAGGTGTGAGTTCACAGTTTACACTGGGGTTAATACTGACAGGTGTGAGTTCACAGTTTACACTGGGGTTAATACTGACAGGTGTGAGTTCACAGTTTACACTGGGGTTAATACTGACAGGTGTGAGTTCACAGTTTACACTGGGGTTAATACTGACAGGTGTGAGTTCACAGTTTACACTGGGGTTAATACTGACAGGTGTGAGTTCACAGTTTACACTGGGGTTAATACTGACAGGTGTGAGTTCACAGTTTACACTGGGGTTAATACTGACAGGTGTGAGTTCACAGTTTACACTGGGGTTAATACTGACAGGTGTGAGTTCACAGTTTACACTGGGGTTAATACTGACAGGTGTGAGTTCACAGTTTACACTGGGGTTAATACTGACAGGTGTGAGTTCACAGTTTACACTGGGGTTAATACTGACAGGTGTGAGTTCACAGTTTACACTGGGGTTAATACTGACAGGTGTGAGTTCACAGTTTACACTGGGGTTAATACTGACAGGTGTGAGTTCACAGTTTACACTGGGGTTAATACTGACAGGTGTGAGTTCACAGTTTACACTGGGGTTAATACTGACAGGTGTGAGTTCACAGTTTACACTGGGGTTAATACTGACAGGTGTGAGTTCACAGTTTACACTGGGGTTAATACTGACAGGTGTGAGTTCACAGTTTACACTGGGGTTAATACTGACAGGTGTGAGTTCACAGTTTACACTGGGGTTAATACTGACAGGTGTGAGTTCACAGTTTACACTGGGGTTAATACTGACAGGTGTGAGTTCACAGTTTACACTGGGGTTAATACTGACAGGTGTGAGTTCACAGTTTACACTGGGGTTAATACTGACAGGTGTGAGTTCACAGTTTACACTGGGGTTAATACTGACAGGTGTGAGTTCACAGTTTACACTGGGGTTAATACTGACAGGTGTGAGTTCACAGTTTACACTGGGGTTAATACTGACAGGTGTGAGTTCACAGTTTACACTGGGGTTAATACTGACAGGTGTGAGTTCACAGTTTACACTGGGGTTAATACTGACAGGTGTGAGTTCACAGTTTACACTGGGGTTAATACTGACAGGTGTGAGTTCACAGTTTACACTGGGGTTAATACTGACAGGTGTGAGTTCACAGTTTACACTGGGGTTAATACTGACAGGTGTGAGTTCACAGTTTACACTGGGGTTAATACTGACAGGTGTGAGTTCACAGTTTACACTGGGGTTAATACTGACAGGTGTGAGTTCACAGTTTACACTGGGGTTAATACTGACAGGTGTGAGTTCACAGTTTACACTGGGGTTAATACTGACAGGTGTGAGTTCACAGTTTACACTGGGGTTAATACTGACAGGTGTGAGTTCACAGTTTACACTGGGGTTAATACTGACAGGTGTGAGTTCACAGTTTACACTGGGGTTAATACTGACAGGTGTGAGTTCACAGTTTACACTGGGGTTAATACTGACAGGTGTGAGTTCACAGTTTACACTGGGGTTAATACTGACAGGTGTGAGTTCACAGTTTACACTGGGGTTAATACTGACAGGTGTGAGTTCACAGTTTACACTGGGGTTAATACTGACAGGTGTGAGTTCACAGTTTACACTGGGGTTAATACTGACAGGTGTGAGTTCACAGTTTACACTGGGGTTAATACTGACAGGTGTGAGTTCACAGTTTACACTGGGGTTAATACTGACAGGTGTGAGTTCACAGTTTACACTGGGGTTAATACTGACAGGTGTGAGTTCACAGTTTACACTGGGGTTAATACTGACAGGTGTGAGTTCACAGTTTACACTGGGGTTAATACTGACAGGTGTGAGTTCACAGTTTACACTGGGGTTAATACTGACAGGTGTGAGTTCACAGTTTACACTGGGGTTAATACTGACAGGTGTGAGTTCACAGTTTACACTGGGGTTAATACTGACAGGTGTGAGTTCACAGTTTACACTGGGGTTAATACTGACAGGTGTGAGTTCACAGTTTACACTGGGGTTAATACTGACAGGTGTGAGTTCACAGTTTACACTGGGGTTAATACTGACAGGTGTGAGTTCACAGTTTACACTGGGGTTAATACTGACAGGTGTGAGTTCACAGTTTACACTGGGGTTAATACTGACAGGTGTGAGTTCACAGTTTACACTGGGGTTAATACTGACAGGTGTGAGTTCACAGTTTACACTGGGGTTAATACTGACAGGTGTGAGTTCACAGTTTACACTGGGGTTAATACTGACAGGTGTGAGTTCACAGTTTACACTGGGGTTAATACTGACAGGTGTGAGTTCACAGTTTACACTGGGGTTAATACTGACAGGTGTGAGTTCACAGTTTACACTGGGGTTAATACTGACAGGTGTGAGTTCACAGTTTACACTGGGGTTAATACTGACAGGTGTGAGTTCACAGTTTACACTGGGGTTAATACTGACAGGTGTGAGTTCACAGTTTACACTGGGGTTAATACTGACAGGTGTGAGTTCACAGTTTACACTGGGGTTAATACTGACAGGTGTGAGTTCACAGTTTACACTGGGGTTAATACTGACAGGTGTGAGTTCACAGTTTACACTGGGGTTAATACTGACAGGTGTGAGTTCACAGTTTACACTGGGGTTAATACTGACAGGTGTGAGTTCACAGTTTACACTGGGGTTAATACTGACAGGTGTGAGTTCACAGTTTACACTGGGGTTAATACTGACAGGTGTGAGTTCACAGTTTACACTGGGGTTAATACTGACAGGTGTGAGTTCACAGTTTACACTGGGGTTAATACTGACAGGTGTGAGTTCACAGTTTACACTGGGGTTAATACTGACAGGTGTGAGTTCACAGTTTACACTGGGGTTAATACTGACAGGTGTGAGTTCACAGTTTACACTGGGGTTAATACTGACAGGTGTGAGTTCACAGTTTACACTGGGGTTAATACTGACAGGTGTGAGTTCACAGTTTACACTGGGGTTAATACTGACAGGTGTGAGTTCACAGTTTACACTGGGGTTAATACTGACAGGTGTGAGTTCACAGTTTACACTGGGGTTAATACTGACAGGTGTGAGTTCACAGTTTACACTGGGGTTAATACTGACAGGTGTGAGTTCACAGTTTACACTGGGGTTAATACTGACAGGTGTGAGTTCACAGTTTACACTGGGGTTAATACTGACAGGTGTGAGTTCACAGTTTACACTGGGGTTAATACTGACAGGTGTGAGTTCACAGTTTACACTGGGGTTAATACTGACAGGTGTGAGTTCACAGTTTACACTGGGGTTAATACTGACAGGTGTGAGTTCACAGTTTACACTGGGGTTAATACTGACAGGTGTGAGTTCACAGTTTACACTGGGGTTAATACTGACAGGTGTGAGTTCACAGTTTACACTGGGGTTAATACTGACAGGTGTGAGTTCACAGTTTACACTGGGGTTAATACTGACAGGTGTGAGTTCACAGTTTACACTGGGGTTAATACTGACAGGTGTGAGTTCACAGTTTACACTGGGGTTAATACTGACAGGTGTGAGTTCACAGTTTACACTGGGGTTAATACTGACAGGTGTGAGTTCACAGTTTACACTGGGGTTAATACTGACAGGTGTGAGTTCACAGTTTACACTGGGGTTAATACTGACAGGTGTGAGTTCACAGTTTACACTGGGGTTAATACTGACAGGTGTGAGTTCACAGTTTACACTGGGGTTAATACTGACAGGTGTGAGTTCACAGTTTACACTGGGGTTAATACTGACAGGTGTGAGTTCACAGTTTACACTGGGGTTAATACTGACAGGTGTGAGTTCACAGTTTACACTGGGGTTAATACTGACAGGTGTGAGTTCACAGTTTACACTGGGGTTAATACTGACAGGTGTGAGTTCACAGTTTACACTGGGGTTAATACTGACAGGTGTGAGTTCACAGTTTACACTGGGGTTAATACTGACAGGTGTGAGTTCACAGTTTACACTGGGGTTAATACTGACAGGTGTGAGTTCACAGTTTACACTGGGGTTAATACTGACAGGTGTGAGTTCACAGTTTACACTGGGGTTAATACTGACAGGTGTGAGTTCACAGTTTACACTGGGGTTAATACTGACAGGTGTGAGTTCACAGTTTACACTGGGGTTAATACTGACAGGTGTGAGTTCACAGTTTACACTGGGGTTAATACTGACAGGTGTGAGTTCACAGTTTACACTGGGGTTAATACTGACAGGTGTGAGTTCACAGTTTACACTGGGGTTAATACTGACAGGTGTGAGTTCACAGTTTACACTGGGGTTAATACTGACAGGTGTGAGTTCACAGTTTACACTGGGGTTAATACTGACAGGTGTGAGTTCACAGTTTACACTGGGGTTAATACTGACAGGTGTGAGTTCACAGTTTACACTGGGGTTAATACTGACAGGTGTGAGTTCACAGTTTACACTGGGGTTAATACTGACAGGTGTGAGTTCACAGTTTACACTGGGGTTAATACTGACAGGTGTGAGTTCACAGTTTACACTGGGGTTAATACTGACAGGTGTGAGTTCACAGTTTACACTGGGGTTAATACTGACAGGTGTGAGTTCACAGTTTACACTGGGGTTAATACTGACAGGTGTGAGTTCACAGTTTACACTGGGGTTAATACTGACAGGTGTGAGTTCACAGTTTACACTGGGGTTAATACTGACAGGTGTGAGTTCACAGTTTACACTGGGGTTAATACTGACAGGTGTGAGTTCACAGTTTACACTGGGGTTAATACTGACAGGTGTGAGTTCACAGTTTACACTGGGGTTAATACTGACAGGTGTGAGTTCACAGTTTACACTGGGGTTAATACTGACAGGTGTGAGTTCACAGTTTACACTGGGGTTAATACTGACAGGTGTGAGTTCACAGTTTACACTGGGGTTAATACTGACAGGTGTGAGTTCACAGTTTACACTGGGGTTAATACTGACAGGTGTGAGTTCACAGTTTACACTGGGGTTAATACTGACAGGTGTGAGTTCACAGTTTACACTGGGGTTAATACTGACAGGTGTGAGTTCACAGTTTACACTGGGTTAATACTGACAGGTGTGAGTTCACAGTTTACACTGGGGTTAATACTGACAGGTGTGAGTTCACAGTTTACACTGGGGTTAATACTGACAGGTGTGAGTTCACAGTTTACACTGGGGTTAATACTGACAGGTGTGAGTTCACAGTTTACACTGGGGTTAATACTGACAGGTGTGAGTTCACAGTTTACACTGGGGTTAATACTGACAGGTGTGAGTTCACAGTTTACACTGGGGTTAATACTGACAGGTGTGAGTTCACAGTTTACACTGGGGTTAATACTGACAGGTGTGAGTTCACAGTTTACACTGGGGTTAATACTGACAGGTGTGAGTTCACAGTTTACACTGGGGTTAATACTGACAGGTGTGAGTTCACAGTTTACACTGGGGTTAATACTGACAGGTGTGAGTTCACAGTTTACACTGGGGTTAATACTGACAGGTGTGAGTTCACAGTTTACACTGGGGTTAATACTGACAGGTGTGAGTTCACAGTTTACACTGGGGTTAATACTGACAGGTGTGAGTTCACAGTTTACACTGGGGTTAATACTGACAGGTGTGAGTTCACAGTTTACACTGGGGTTAATACTGACAGGTGTGAGTTCACAGTTTACACTGGGGTTAATACTGACAGGTGTGAGTTCACAGTTTACACTGGGGTTAATACTGACAGGTGTGAGTTCACAGTTTACACTGGGGTTAATACTGACAGGTGTGAGTTCACAGTTTACACTGGGGTTAATACTGACAGGTGTGAGTTCACAGTTTACACTGGGGTTAATACTGACAGGTGTGAGTTCACAGTTTACACTGGGGTTAATACTGACAGGTGTGAGTTCACAGTTTACACTGGGGTTAATACTGACAGGTGTGAGTTCACAGTTTACACTGGGGTTAATACTGACAGGTGTGAGTTCACAGTTTACACTGGGGTTAATACTGACAGGTGTGAGTTCACAGTTTACACTGGGGTTAATACTGACAGGTGTGAGTTCACAGTTTACACTGGGGTTAATACTGACAGGTGTGAGTTCACAGTTTACACTGGGGTTAATACTGACAGGTGTGAGTTCACAGTTTACACTGGGGTTAATACTGACAGGTGTGAGTTCACAGTTTACACTGGGGTTAATACTGACAGGTGTGAGTTCACAGTTTACACTGGGGTTAATACTGACAGGTGTGAGTTCACAGTTTACACTGGGGTTAATACTGACAGGTGTGAGTTCACAGTTTACACTGGGGTTAATACTGACAGGTGTGAGTTCACAGTTTACACTGGGGTTAATACTGACAGGTGTGAGTTCACAGTTTACACTGGGGTTAATACTGACAGGTGTGAGTTCACAGTTTACACTGGGGTTAATACTGACAGGTGTGAGTTCACAGTTTACACTGGGGTTAATACTGACAGGTGTGAGTTCACAGTTTACACTGGGGTTAATACTGACAGGTGTGAGTTCACAGTTTACACTGGGGTTAATACTGACAGGTGTGAGTTCACAGTTTACACTGGGGTTAATACTGACAGGTGTGAGTTCACAGTTTACACTGGGGTTAATACTGACAGGTGTGAGTTCACAGTTTACACTGGGGTTAATACTGACAGGTGTGAGTTCACAGTTTACACTGGGGTTAATACTGACAGGTGTGAGTTCACAGTTTACACTGGGGTTAATACTGACAGGTGTGAGTTCACAGTTTACACTGGGGTTAATACTGACAGGTGTGAGTTCACAGTTTACACTGGGTTAATACTGACAGGTGTGAGTTCACAGTTTACACTGGGGTTAATACTGACAGGTGTGAGTTCACAGTTTACACTGGGGTTAATACTGACAGGTGTGAGTTCACAGTTTACACTGGGGTTAATACTGACAGGTGTGAGTTCACAGTTTACACTGGGGTTAATACTGACAGGTGTGAGTTCACAGTTTACACTGGGTTAATACTGACAGGTGTGAGTTCACAGTTTACACTGGGGTTAATACTGACAGGTGTGAGTTCACAGTTTACACTGGGGTTAATACTGACAGGTGTGAGTTCACAGTTTACACTGGGGTTAATACTGACAGGTGTGAGTTCACAGTTTACACTGGGGTTAATACTGACAGGTGTGAGTTCACAGTTTACACTGGGGTTAATACTGACAGGTGTGAGTTCACAGTTTACACTGGGGTTAATACTGACAGGTGTGAGTTCACAGTTTACACTGGGGTTAATACTGACAGGTGTGAGTTCACAGTTTACACTGGGGTTAATACTGACAGGTGTGAGTTCACAGTTTACACTGGGGTTAATACTGACAGGTGTGAGTTCACAGTTTACACTGGGGTTAATACTGACAGGTGTGAGTTCACAGTTTACACTGGGGTTAATACTGACAGGTGTGAGTTCACAGTTTACACTGGGGTTAATACTGACAGGTGTGAGTTCACAGTTTACACTGGGGTTAATACTGACAGGTGTGAGTTCACAGTTTACACTGGGGTTAATACTGACAGGTGTGAGTTCACAGTTTACACTGGGGTTAATACTGACAGGTGTGAGTTCACAGTTTACACTGGGGTTAATACTGACAGGTGTGAGTTCACAGTTTACACTGGGGTTAATACTGACAGGTGTGAGTTCACAGTTTACACTGGGGTTAATACTGACAGGTGTGAGTTCACAGTTTACACTGGGGTTAATACTGACAGGTGTGAGTTCACAGTTTACACTGGGGTTAATACTGACAGGTGTGAGTTCACAGTTTACACTGGGGTTAATACTGACAGGTGTGAGTTCACAGTTTACACTGGGGTTAATACTGACAGGTGTGAGTTCACAGTTTACACTGGGTTAATACTGACAGGTGTGAGTTCACAGTTTACACTGGGGTTAATACTGACAGGTGTGAGTTCACAGTTTACACTGGGGTTAATACTGACAGGTGTGAGTTCACAGTTTACACTGGGGTTAATACTGACAGGTGTGAGTTCACAGTTTACACTGGGGTTAATACTGACAGGTGTGAGTTCACAGTTTACACTGGGGTTAATACTGACAGGTGTGAGTTCACAGTTTACACTGGGGTTAATACTGACAGGTGTGAGTTCACAGTTTACACTGGGGTTAATACTGACAGGTGTGAGTTCACAGTTTACACTGGGGTTAATACTGACAGGTGTGAGTTCACAGTTTACACTGGGGTTAATACTGACAGGTGTGAGTTCACAGTTTACACTGGGGTTAATACTGACAGGTGTGAGTTCACAGTTTACACTGGGGTTAATACTGACAGGTGTGAGTTCACAGTTTACACTGGGGTTAATACTGACAGGTGTGAGTTCACAGTTTACACTGGGGTTAATACTGACAGGTGTGAGTTCACAGTTTACACTGGGGTTAATACTGACAGGTGTGAGTTCACAGTTTACACTGGGGTTAATACTGACAGGTGTGAGTTCACAGTTTACACTGGGGTTAATACTGACAGGTGTGAGTTCACAGTTTACACTGGGGTTAATACTGACAGGTGTGAGTTCACAGTTTACACTGGGGTTAATACTGACAGGTGTGAGTTCACAGTTTACACTGGGGTTAATACTGACAGGTGTGAGTTCACAGTTTACACTGGGGTTAATACTGACAGGTGTGAGTTCACAGTTTACACTGGGGTTAATACTGACAGGTGTGAGTTCACAGTTTACACTGGGGTTAATACTGACAGGTGTGAGTTCACAGTTTACACTGGGGTTAATACTGACAGGTGTGAGTTCACAGTTTACACTGGGGTTAATACTGACAGGTGTGAGTTCACAGTTTACACTGGGGTTAATACTGACAGGTGTGAGTTCACAGTTTACACTGGGGTTAATACTGACAGGTGTGAGTTCACAGTTTACACTGGGGTTAATACTGACAGGTGTGAGTTCACAGTTTACACTGGGGTTAATACTGACAGGTGTGAGTTCACAGTTTACACTGGGGTTAATACTGACAGGTGTGAGTTCACAGTTTACACTGGGGTTAATACTGACAGGTGTGAGTTCACAGTTTACACTGGGGTTAATACTGACAGGTGTGAGTTCACAGTTTACACTGGGGTTAATACTGACAGGTGTGAGTTCACAGTTTACACTGGGGTTAATACTGACAGGTGTGAGTTCACAGTTTACACTGGGGTTAATACTGACAGGTGTGAGTTCACAGTTTACACTGGGGTTAATACTGACAGGTGTGAGTTCACAGTTTACACTGGGGTTAATACTGACAGGTGTGAGTTCACAGTTTACACTGGGGTTAATACTGACAGGTGTGAGTTCACAGTTTACACTGGGGTTAATACTGACAGGTGTGAGTTCACAGTTTACACTGGGGTTAATACTGACAGGTGTGAGTTCACAGTTTACACTGGGGTTAATACTGACAGGTGTGAGTTCACAGTTTACACTGGGGTTAATACTGACAGGTGTGAGTTCACAGTTTACACTGGGGTTAATACTGACAGGTGTGAGTTCACAGTTTACACTGGGGTTAATACTGACAGGTGTGAGTTCACAGTTTACACTGGGGTTAATACTGACAGGTGTGAGTTCACAGTTTACACTGGGGTTAATACTGACAGGTGTGAGTTCACAGTTTACACTGGGGTTAATACTGACAGGTGTGAGTTCACAGTTTACACTGGGGTTAATACTGACAGGTGTGAGTTCACAGTTTACACTGGGGTTAATACTGACAGGTGTGAGTTCACAGTTTACACTGGGGTTAATACTGACAGGTGTGAGTTCACAGTTTACACTGGGGTTAATACTGACAGGTGTGAGTTCACAGTTTACACTGGGGTTAATACTGACAGGTGTGAGTTCACAGTTTACACTGGGGTTAATACTGACAGGTGTGAGTTCACAGTTTACACTGGGGTTAATACTGACAGGTGTGAGTTCACAGTTTACACTGGGGTTAATACTGACAGGTGTGAGTTCACAGTTTACACTGGGGTTAATACTGACAGGTGTGAGTTCACAGTTTACACTGGGGTTAATACTGACAGGTGTGAGTTCACAGTTTACACTGGGGTTAATACTGACAGGTGTGAGTTCACAGTTTACACTGGGGTTAATACTGACAGGTGTGAGTTCACAGTTTACACTGGGGTTAATACTGACAGGTGTGAGTTCACAGTTTACACTGGGGTTAATACTGACAGGTGTGAGTTCACAGTTTACACTGGGGTTAATACTGACAGGTGTGAGTTCACAGTTTACACTGGGGTTAATACTGACAGGTGTGAGTTCACAGTTTACACTGGGGTTAATACTGACAGGTGTGAGTTCACAGTTTACACTGGGGTTAATACTGACAGGTGTGAGTTCACAGTTTACACTGGGGTTAATACTGACAGGTGTGAGTTCACAGTTTACACTGGGGTTAATACTGACAGGTGTGAGTTCACAGTTTACACTGGGGTTAATACTGACAGGTGTGAGTTCACAGTTTACACTGGGGTTAATACTGACAGGTGTGAGTTCACAGTTTACACTGGGGTTAATACTGACAGGTGTGAGTTCACAGTTTACACTGGGGTTAATACTGACAGGTGTGAGTTCACAGTTTACACTGGGGTTAATACTGACAGGTGTGAGTTCACAGTTTACACTGGGGTTAATACTGACAGGTGTGAGTTCACAGTTTACACTGGGGTTAATACTGACAGGTGTGAGTTCACAGTTTACACTGGGGTTAATACTGACAGGTGTGAGTTCACAGTTTACACTGGGGTTAATACTGACAGGTGTGAGTTCACAGTTTACACTGGGGTTAATACTGACAGGTGTGAGTTCACAGTTTACACTGGGGTTAATACTGACAGGTGTGAGTTCACAGTTTACACTGGGGTTAATACTGACAGGTGTGAGTTCACAGTTTACACTGGGGTTAATACTGACAGGTGTGAGTTCACAGTTTACACTGGGGTTAATACTGACAGGTGTGAGTTCACAGTTTACACTGGGGTTAATACTGACAGGTGTGAGTTCACAGTTTACACTGGGGTTAATACTGACAGGTGTGAGTTCACAGTTTACACTGGGGTTAATACTGACAGGTGTGAGTTCACAGTTTACACTGGGGTTAATACTGACAGGTGTGAGTTCACAGTTTACACTGGGGTTAATACTGACAGGTGTGAGTTCACAGTTTACACTGGGGTTAATACTGACAGGTGTGAGTTCACAGTTTACACTGGGGTTAATACTGACAGGTGTGAGTTCACAGTTTACACTGGGGTTAATACTGACAGGTGTGAGTTCACAGTTTACACTGGGGTTAATACTGACAGGTGTGAGTTCACAGTTTACACTGGGGTTAATACTGACAGGTGTGAGTTCACAGTTTACACTGGGGTTAATACTGACAGGTGTGAGTTCACAGTTTACACTGGGGTTAATACTGACAGGTGTGAGTTCACAGTTTACACTGGGGTTAATACTGACAGGTGTGAGTTCACAGTTTACACTGGGGTTAATACTGACAGGTGTGAGTTCACAGTTTACACTGGGGTTAATACTGACAGGTGTGAGTTCACAGTTTACACTGGGGTTAATACTGACAGGTGTGAGTTCACAGTTTACACTGGGGTTAATACTGACAGGTGTGAGTTCACAGTTTACACTGGGGTTAATACTGACAGGTGTGAGTTCACAGTTTACACTGGGGTTAATACTGACAGGTGTGAGTTCACAGTTTACACTGGGGTTAATACTGACAGGTGTGAGTTCACAGTTTACACTGGGGTTAATACTGACAGGTGTGAGTTCACAGTTTACACTGGGGTTAATACTGACAGGTGTGAGTTCACAGTTTACACTGGGGTTAATACTGACAGGTGTGAGTTCACAGTTTACACTGGGGTTAATACTGACAGGTGTGAGTTCACAGTTTACACTGGGGTTAATACTGACAGGTGTGAGTTCACAGTTTACACTGGGGTTAATACTGACAGGTGTGAGTTCACAGTTTACACTGGGGTTAATACTGACAGGTGTGAGTTCACAGTTTACACTGGGGTTAATACTGACAGGTGTGAGTTCACAGTTTACACTGGGGTTAATACTGACAGGTGTGAGTTCACAGTTTACACTGGGGTTAATACTGACAGGTGTGAGTTCACAGTTTACACTGGGGTTAATACTGACAGGTGTGAGTTCACAGTTTACACTGGGGTTAATACTGACAGGTGTGAGTTCACAGTTTACACTGGGGTTAATACTGACAGGTGTGAGTTCACAGTTTACACTGGGGTTAATACTGACAGGTGTGAGTTCACAGTTTACACTGGGGTTAATACTGACAGGTGTGAGTTCACAGTTTACACTGGGGTTAATACTGACAGGTGTGAGTTCACAGTTTACACTGGGGTTAATACTGACAGGTGTGAGTTCACAGTTTACACTGGGGTTAATACTGACAGGTGTGAGTTCACAGTTTACACTGGGGTTAATACTGACAGGTGTGAGTTCACAGTTTACACTGGGGTTAATACTGACAGGTGTGAGTTCACAGTTTACACTGGGGTTAATACTGACAGGTGTGAGTTCACAGTTTACACTGGGGTTAATACTGACAGGTGTGAGTTCACAGTTTACACTGGGGTTAATACTGACAGGTGTGAGTTCACAGTTTACACTGGGGTTAATACTGACAGGTGTGAGTTCACAGTTTACACTGGGGTTAATACTGACAGGTGTGAGTTCACAGTTTACACTGGGGTTAATACTGACAGGTGTGAGTTCACAGTTTACACTGGGGTTAATACTGACAGGTGTGAGTTCACAGTTTACACTGGGGTTAATACTGACAGGTGTGAGTTCACAGTTTACACTGGGGTTAATACTGACAGGTGTGAGTTCACAGTTTACACTGGGGTTAATACTGACAGGTGTGAGTTCACAGTTTACACTGGGGTTAATACTGACAGGTGTGAGTTCACAGTTTACACTGGGGTTAATACTGACAGGTGTGAGTTCACAGTTTACACTGGGGTTAATACTGACAGGTGTGAGTTCACAGTTTACACTGGGGTTAATACTGACAGGTGTGAGTTCACAGTTTACACTGGGGTTAATACTGACAGGTGTGAGTTCACAGTTTACACTGGGGTTAATACTGACAGGTGTGAGTTCACAGTTTACACTGGGGTTAATACTGACAGGTGTGAGTTCACAGTTTACACTGGGGTTAATACTGACAGGTGTGAGTTCACAGTTTACACTGGGGTTAATACTGACAGGTGTGAGTTCACAGTTTACACTGGGGTTAATACTGACAGGTGTGAGTTCACAGTTTACACTGGGGTTAATACTGACAGGTGTGAGTTCACAGTTTACACTGGGGTTAATACTGACAGGTGTGAGTTCACAGTTTACACTGGGGTTAATACTGACAGGTGTGAGTTCACAGTTTACACTGGGGTTAATACTGACAGGTGTGAGTTCACAGTTTACACTGGGGTTAATACTGACAGGTGTGAGTTCACAGTTTACACTGGGGTTAATACTGACAGGTGTGAGTTCACAGTTTACACTGGGGTTAATACTGACAGGTGTGAGTTCACAGTTTACACTGGGTTAATACTGACAGGTGTGAGTTCACAGTTTACACTGGGGTTAATACTGACAGGTGTGAGTTCACAGTTTACACTGGGGTTAATACTGACAGGTGTGAGTTCACAGTTTACACTGGGGTTAATACTGACAGGTGTGAGTTCACAGTTTACACTGGGGTTAATACTGACAGGTGTGAGTTCACAGTTTACACTGGGGTTAATACTGACAGGTGTGAGTTCACAGTTTACACTGGGGTTAATACTGACAGGTGTGAGTTCACAGTTTACACTGGGGTTAATACTGACAGGTGTGAGTTCACAGTTTACACTGGGGTTAATACTGACAGGTGTGAGTTCACAGTTTACACTGGGGTTAATACTGACAGGTGTGAGTTCACAGTTTACACTGGGGTTAATACTGACAGGTGTGAGTTCACAGTTTACACTGGGGTTAATACTGACAGGTGTGAGTTCACAGTTTACACTGGGGTTAATACTGACAGGTGTGAGTTCACAGTTTACACTGGGGTTAATACTGACAGGTGTGAGTTCACAGTTTACACTGGGGTTAATACTGACAGGTGTGAGTTCACAGTTTACACTGGGGTTAATACTGACAGGTGTGAGTTCACAGTTTACACTGGGGTTAATACTGACAGGTGTGAGTTCACAGTTTACACTGGGGTTAATACTGACAGGTGTGAGTTCACAGTTTACACTGGGGTTAATACTGACAGGTGTGAGTTCACAGTTTACACTGGGGTTAATACTGACAGGTGTGAGTTCACAGTTTACACTGGGGTTAATACTGACAGGTGTGAGTTCACAGTTTACACTGGGGTTAATACTGACAGGTGTGAGTTCACAGTTTACACTGGGGTTAATACTGACAGGTGTGAGTTCACAGTTTACACTGGGGTTAATACTGACAGGTGTGAGTTCACAGTTTACACTGGGGTTAATACTGACAGGTGTGAGTTCACAGTTTACACTGGGGTTAATACTGACAGGTGTGAGTTCACAGTTTACACTGGGGTTAATACTGACAGGTGTGAGTTCACAGTTTACACTGGGGTTAATACTGACAGGTGTGAGTTCACAGTTTACACTGGGGTTAATACTGACAGGTGTGAGTTCACAGTTTACACTGGGGTTAATACTGACAGGTGTGAGTTCACAGTTTACACTGGGGTTAATACTGACAGGTGTGAGTTCACAGTTTACACTGGGGTTAATACTGACAGGTGTGAGTTCACAGTTTACACTGGGGTTAATACTGACAGGTGTGAGTTCACAGTTTACACTGGGGTTAATACTGACAGGTGTGAGTTCACAGTTTACACTGGGGTTAATACTGACAGGTGTGAGTTCACAGTTTACACTGGGGTTAATACTGACAGGTGTGAGTTCACAGTTTACACTGGGGTTAATACTGACAGGTGTGAGTTCACAGTTTACACTGGGGTTAATACTGACAGGTGTGAGTTCACAGTTTACACTGGGATTAATACTGACAGGTGTGAGGTCACAGTTTACACTGGGGTTAATACTGACAGGTGTGAGTTCACAGTTTACACTGGGGTTAATACTGACAGGTGTGAGTTCACAGTTTACACTGGGGTTAATACTGACAGGTGTGAGTTCACAGTTTACACTGGGGTTAATACTGACAGGTGTGAGTTCACAGTTTACACTGGGGTTAATACTGACAGGTGTGAGTTCACAGTTTACACTGGGGTTAATACTGACAGGTGTGAGTTCACAGTTTACACTGGGGTTAATACTGACAGGTGTGAGTTCACAGTTTACACTGGGGTTAATACTGACAGGTGTGAGTTCACAGTTTACACTGGGGTTAATACTGACAGGTGTGAGTTCACAGTTTACACTGGGGTTAATACTGACAGGTGTGAGTTCACAGTTTACACTGGGGTTAATACTGACAGGTGTGAGTTCACAGTTTACACTGGGGTTAATACTGACAGGTGTGAGTTCACAGTTTACACTGGGGTTAATACTGACAGGTGTGAGTTCACAGTTTACACTGGGGTTAATACTGACAGGTGTGAGTTCACAGTTTACACTGGGGTTAATACTGACAGGTGTGAGTTCACAGTTTACACTGGGGTTAATACTGACAGGTGTGAGTTCACAGTTTACACTGGGGTTAATACTGACAGGTGTGAGTTCACAGTTTACACTGGGGTTAATACTGACAGGTGTGAGTTCACAGTTTACACTGGGGTTAATACTGACAGGTGTGAGTTCACAGTTTACACTGGGATTAATACTGACAGGTGTGAGTTCACAGTTTACACTGGGGTTAATACTGACAGGTGTGAGTTCACAGTTTACACTGGGGTTAATACTGACAGGTGTGAGTTCACAGTTTACACTGGAGTTAATACTGACAGGTGTGAGTTCACAGTTTACACTGTGTTAATACTGACAGGTGTGAGTTCACAGTTTACACTGGGATTAATACTGACAGGTGTGAGTTCACAGTTTACACTGGGGTTAATACTGACAGGTGTGAGTTCACAGTTTACACTGGGGTTAATACTGACAGGTGTGAGTTCACAGTTTACACTGGGGTTAATACTGACAGGTGTGAGTTCACAGTTTACACTGGGATTAATACTGACAGGTGTGAGTTCACAGTTTACACTGGAGTTAATACTGACAGGTGTGAGTTCACAGTTTACACTGGGGTTAATACTGACAGGTGTGAGTTCACAGTTTACACTGGGATTAATACTGACAGGTGTGAGTTCACAGTTTACACTGGGGTTAATACTGACAGGTGTGAGTTCACAGTTTACACTGGGGTTAATACTGACAGGTGTGAGTTCACAGTTTACACTGGGGTTAATACTGACAGGTGTGAGTTCACAGTTTACACTGGGGTTAATACTGACAGGTGTGAGTTCACAGTTTACACTGGGGTTAATACTGACAGGTGTGAGTTCACAGTTTACACTGGGTTAATACTGACAGGTGTGAGTTCACAGTTTACACTGGGGTTAATACTGACAGGTGTGAGTTCACAGTTTACACTGGGGTTAATACTGACAGGTGTGAGTTCACAGTTTACACTGGGGTTAATACTGACAGGTGTGAGTTCACAGTTTACACTGGGGTTAATACTGACAGGTGTGAGTTCACAGTTTACACTGGGGTTAATACTGACAGGTGTGAGTTCACAGTTTACACTGGGGTTAATACTGACAGGTGTGAGTTCACAGTTTACACTGGGGTTAATACTGACAGGTGTGAGTTCACAGTTTACACTGGGGTTAATACTGACAGGTGTGAGTTCACAGTTTACACTGGGGTTAATACTGACAGGTGTGAGTTCACAGTTTACACTGGGGTTAATACTGACAGGTGTGAGTTCACAGTTTACACTGGGGTTAATACTGACAGGTGTGAGTTCACAGTTTACACTGGGGTTAATACTGACAGGTGTGAGTTCACAGTTTACACTGGGGTTAATACTGACAGGTGTGAGTTCACAGTTTACACTGGGGTTAATACTGACAGGTGTGAGTTCACAGTTTACACTGGGGTTAATACTGACAGGTGTGAGTTCACAGTTTACACTGGGGTTAATACTGACAGGTGTGAGTTCACAGTTTACACTGGGGTTAATACTGACAGGTGTGAGTTCACAGTTTACACTGGGGTTAATACTGACAGGTGTGAGTTCACAGTTTACACTGGGGTTAATACTGACAGGTGTGAGTTCACAGTTTACACTGGGGTTAATACTGACAGGTGTGAGTTCACAGTTTACACTGGGGTTAATACTGACAGGTGTGAGTTCACAGTTTACACTGGGGTTAATACTGACAGGTGTGAGTTCACAGTTTACACTGGGGTTAATACTGACAGGTGTGAGTTCACAGTTTACACTGGGGTTAATACTGACAGGTGTGAGTTCACAGTTTACACTGGGGTTAATACTGACAGGTGTGAGTTCACAGTTTACACTGGGATTAATACTGACAGGTGTGAGTTCACAGTTTACACTGGGGTTAATACTGACAGGTGTGAGTTCACAGTTTACACTGGGGTTAATACTGACAGGTGTGAGTTCACAGTTTACACTGGGGTTAATACTGACAGGTGTGAGTTCACAGTTTACACTGGGGTTAATACTGACAGGTGTGAGTTCACAGTTTACACTGGGGTTAATACTGACAGGTGTGAGTTCACAGTTTACACTGGGGTTAATACTGACAGGTGTGAGTTCACAGTTTACACTGGGGTTAATACTGACAGGTGTGAGTTCACAGTTTACACTGGGGTTAATACTGACAGGTGTGAGTTCACAGTTCACACTGGGGTTAATACTGACAGGTGTGAGTTCACAGTTCACACTGGGGTTAATACTGACAGGTGTGAGTTCACAGTTCACACTGGGGTTAATACCGACAGGTGTGAGTTCACAGTTTACACTGGGGTTAATACCGACAGGTGTGAGTTCACAGTTTACACTGGGGTTAATACCGACAGGTGTGAGTTCACAGTTCACACTGGGGTTAATACCGACAGGTGTGAGTTCACAGTTTACACTGGGGTTAATACCGACAGGTGTGAGTTCACAGTTTACACTGGGGTTAATACCGACAGGTGTGAGTTCACAGTTTACACTGGGGTTAATACTGACAGGTGTGAGTTCACAGTTTACACTGGGATTAATACTGACAGGTGTGAGTTCACAGTTTACACTGGAGTTAATACTGACAGGTGTGAGTTCACAGTTTACACTGGGATTAATACTGACAGGTGTGAGTTCACAGTTTACACTGGAGTTATTACTGACAGGTGTGAGTTCACAGTTTACACTGGAGTTAATACTGACAGGTGTGAGTTCACAGTTTACACTGGGGTTAATACTGAGAGGTGTGAGTTCACAGTTTACACTGGGATTAATACTGACAGGTGTGAGTTCACAGTTTACACTGGAGTTAATACTGACAGGTGTGAGTTCACAGTTTACACTGGGATTAAAACTGACAGGTGTGAGTTCACAGTTTACACTGGGATTAATACTGACAGGTGTGAGTTCACAGTTCACACTGGGGTTAATACTGACAGGTGTGAGTTCACAGTTCACACTGGGGGTTAATACTGACAGGTGTGAGTTCACAATTTACACTGGGATTAATACTGACAGGTGTGAGGTCACAGTTTACACGGGTTAATACTGACAGGTGTGAGGTCACAGTTTACACTGGAGTTAATACTGACAGGTCTGAGTTTACAATTTACACTGGGGTTAATACTGACAGGTGTGAGGTCACAGTTTACACTGGGGTTAATACTGACAGGTGTGAGTTCACAGTTTACACTGGGGTTAATACTGACAGGTGTGAGTTCACAGTTTACACTGGGGTTAATACTGACAGGTGTGAGTTCACAGTTTACACTGGGATTAATACTGACAGGTGTGAGGTCACAGTTTACAATGGGGTTAATACTGACAGGTGTGTGTTCACAGTTTACACTGGGATTAATACTGACAGGTGTGAGTTCACAGTTCATACTGGGGTTAATACTGACAGGTGTGAGTTCACAGTTTACACTGGGGTTAATACTGACAGGTGTGAGTTCACAGTTTACACTGGGGTTAATACTGACAGGTGTGAGGTCACAGTTTACACTGGGGTTAATACTGACAGGTGTGAGTTCACAGTTTACACTGGGGTTAATACTGACAGGTGTGAGTTCACAGTTTACACTGGGATTAATACTG
Organism: Carcharodon carcharias; assembly: GCF_017639515.1. Taxonomy (NCBI): domain Eukaryota; kingdom Metazoa; phylum Chordata; class Chondrichthyes; order Lamniformes; family Lamnidae; genus Carcharodon; species Carcharodon carcharias. Next base: position 3,908,182 of record NC_054502.1, read on the forward strand.
ACAGGTGTGAGTTCACAGTTTACACTGGGGTTAATACCGACAGGTGTGAGTTCACAGTTTACACTGGGGTTAATACCGACAGGTGTGAGTTCACAGTTTACACTGGGGTTGATACCGACAGGTGTGTGTTCACAGTTTACACTGGGGTTAATACCGACAGGTGTGAGTTCACAGTTTACCCTGGGATTAATACTGACAGGTGTGAGTTCACAGTTTACACTGGGATTAATACTGACAGGTGTGAGTTCACAGTTTACACTGGGGTTAATACTGACAGGTGTGAGGTCACAGTTCACACTGGGGTTAATACTGACAGGTGTGAGGTCACATTTTACACTGGGATTAATACTGACAGGTGTGAGTTCACAGTTAGCGCTGGGTGTATAACTGGCAGGTGTGAGTTGATTTTTGTGTTATGTGTGTTTCAGCTCTCACCGTATGATAATTTGCTGATTTGCCAGCCTGTGTCTTCCCCACTATTGCTCAGGTAGGTGTTGCCATTGTTAGCTCATTATCTGGTTGATGGGGCTTCTATCAACGTCACTTATTTCTCAGTCTTTGTGTTCCTTCCCCTTTCCCTCTCCCCACCTCTCCCATAGTCTGCCACCTTGTTAACGTGTGTCCCCTGCTCTCTCTGTTTCAGTGGGGCCAGTTACTTCACCCTGCTCCAGAATCTAGGCGCTGAGAATACCGTCACCCTGCTCCTCACAGTCCTGATTGAACACAAGCTGCTGATTCACTCACTGCGACCTGCTGTCCTTACCAGTGTGTGCGAGGCCCTGGTCTCGGTGAGTCTGTTACTCTCTTGGGTTTGTTGGTGACGACTGGGGTTAATGCCTGACTGACTGGTGCCCTGTGGCAGAGACCCTGGAGAACGAGCTCCAGAAATTGTCACCTCTTGGGGATGAGTTGGGGAAAATAGTGGTGAAGATATTTGGCTGCGATGCTCATTAATCAGTCAGTAACTGGCAACAGCCCTTCGTAATAACTCCTCAATTGAACCCCATCCATTCCCATCTGACCTGAAACTAAGGTGTTAAATCTTACCAAAGGAAACTGTGAAGGTATGAGGCACGAGTTGGCTAAAATAGATTGGGGAACTTCATTAAAAGGGGGATAGGCAGTGGCCAGTATTCAAGGAGCGAATGCATGCATTGCAACAGTTACACATTCCTCTCTCTTGCAAAAACACAACAGGAAAAGCGGCCCAACCATGGCTAACAAAAGAAATTAAGGATAATATTAGATCCAAAGAGGAGCCATATAAAGTTACTGGAAAAAGTAGCAAGCCTGAGGATTGGGAGCAGTTTAGGATTCAGGAAAGGAGAACCAAGAGATTGAATTAAGAGGAGAAAAATAGAGTATGAATGTAAATCTTCAAGGAACGTAAAAGCAGACTCTAAAAGCTTCTAAAAGAAAAAGATTAGTGAGGACAAATGTAGGTCCCTTACAGTCCGAAATGGGAGAATTTATAATAGGGAACAAGGAAATGGCAGAGCAATTAAACAACTACTTTAGTTTTGTCTTCACGGAGGAAGACACAAATAACTTCCCAGAAATGCTGGGGAATCGAGGGTCTAGTGAGAAGGAGGAATTGAAGGAAATTAGTATTACTGAAAAAACAGTGCTGGAGAAGTTAATGGGACTGAAAGCTGATAAATCCCCAGGTCCTGATAATCTACATCCCAGGGTACTAAAGGAGGTGGCCGTGGAAATAGTGGGTGTGTTGGTTGTTATCTTCCAAAGTTCTATAGATTCAGGAACAGTCCCTGCAGATTGGAGGGTGGCAAATGTAACCTTACTATCTAAACAAGGAGAGAGGGAGAAAACAGAGAATTACAGACTAGTTAACCTAACATCAATAGCAGGGAAAATGTTAGAGCCTATTATAAAGGATGTGATAACAGGACACTTAGAAAATATCAATGGGATTAGACAAAGTCAACATGGATTTATGAATGGGAAATCATGTCTGACAAGCCTACTGGAGTTTTTTGAGGATGTAACTAGCAGAATAGATAAGGGAGAACCAGTGGATGTGATGTATTTGGATTTTCAGAAAGCTTTTGATAAAGTCCCACGTAAGTGTGCAAAATTAAAGCACATGGGATTGGGGTAATATAGTGGCATAGATTGGGAATTGGTTAGCAGACAGGAAACAGTGTGGGAATAAATGGGTCTTTTTCGGAGTGGCAGGCAGTGACTATTGGAGTACAGCAGGGATCAGTGCTTGGGCCCCAGCTATTCACAATATATATCAATGATTTGGATGAGGGAACCAAATGTCATATTTCCAAGATAAAAGCAAAATACTGCAGATGCTGGAAATCTGAAACAAGAACAGAAAATGCTGGAAAAAACTCAGCAGGTCTAACAGCATCTGTGGAGAGAAAGACAGGGTTAACATTTCGAGTCCGTGTGACTCTGAAGAAGGGTCATACGGACTCAAAACATTAACCCTGTCTTTTTTCCCCACGGATGCTGTTGGACCTGCTGAGTTTTTCCAACCTCTTCTGTTTATGTAATATTTCCAAGTTTGCTGACGACATGAAACTTGGTGAGAATGTGAGCAATGAGGAAGGAGGATGTTAAGAAGCTTCAAGGGATTATTTAGACAGGTTGGGTAAGTGGGCAAATAAATGGCAGATGCAGTATAATGTGGATGAGTGTGAAGTTATCTACTTTGGTAGGAAAAACAGAATGGTAGTGTGTTATTTAAATGGTGATAGATTGAGAAATGTTGATGTACGAAGGAACCTGGGTGTCCTTGTACACCAATCACTGAAAGCAAGCATGCAGGTACAGCAAGCAGTTAAGAAGGCAAATGGTATGCTGGCCTTCAGTGCAAGAGGACTTGAGTACAGGAGCAAGGATGTCTTACTGCAGCTGCACAGGGCCTTGGTGAGACCACACCAAGTGGAGTATGGTGTGCACTTTTGGTCTCCTTGCCTAAGATAGGAAATACTTGCCATAGAGGGAGTGCAGAGAAGGTTTACCAGACTGATTCCTGGGATGGCAGGATTGTCATATGAGGAGAGGTTGAGCCAACTAGGCCAGTATTCACTGGGGTTTAGAAGAATGAGAAGGGGTCTCATTGAAACGTATAAAATTCTGACAGGGATGGACAGACTGGATGCTGTTTCCTCTGGCTGGGTGGGGGAGGGGGGTGGGGGGTCTAGAACAAGGGTCACAGTCTCAGGATACTGGGTAGACCATTTAGGACTGAGATGAGGAGAAACTTCTTCACTCAGAGGGTGGTGAACCTGTGGAATTCTCTACCAGAGGAAGCTGTGGAGGCCAAATCACTGAATGTAGCTAAAAAGGAAATTGATAGATTTCTGGACTCTAAAAGCATCAAGGGTATGGGGAGAGAGCTGGAGTACGGTGTTGAGATAGAGGATCAGCCATGATCTTATTGAAAGGAGGAGCAGGCTCGAAGGCTGAATGACCAATCCCTCCTATTTGTTATGTTTTTCAGTCAGTTCATTAAGATCCTGGCTGATTTGTGTCCAAACGGCATATCCCCAAGTACCCCTGGCTAGCAATCACCTGTAGATCTCAGATTTAAAGTGATAGATTGAGCTAACATCATCTGCTTTTTGTGGGAGAGTGTGTTCCACCCTTCTACCTCCCTTTCCATGTAGAAATGTTTCCGAACTTCTCTCCTGAATGGCCTGGCTCTGGTTTGAAGCTTCTGTCCCCTTGTCCTAGGCTCTCCTTACCAATGGAAAGAGATTCTCTCTATACCTGATCATTGTCGTTCAAACTCGTAAGAACCTCAATCAAATCACCCATTAACCATCGATATCCTCAGGAACACAAGTCTCATTCATGTAAAATCTTCTCAAAAATTAATCCTTGGAGCCCTGATAACTGCTGGTGAATCTCAGCTGAGCTCCCTCCAGGGCTCTAAAGTGTGATGCCCAGAACTGTACGTGGTACTACAGATGTGGTCTAACCAGGGCTTTGTATCACTGTAGTAAACATCCTCTCCTTTATGTTATAAAAGCTGATGTTCTATTATCTATTGAGAGGTCACTGAAACTTCCAATCCACCATCTCCAGTGTGATTAATACTTTCCTTCCTTTCTCTCTATCCCCATTTCTCTCTCTGTCCTGTTTTCTGCCTCCAGATGATCTTTCCATTCCGCTGGCAGTGCCCTTATATTCCTCTGTGTCCGCTGAACCTGGCAGACGTGTTGAGTGCGCCAGTCCCTTTCATCGTGGGTGTGCATTCCAGCTACTTCGAATTGTATGACCTGCCCCAGGATGTGATCTGTGTTGATCTGGACACCAACACCATCTCACAGTGAGTCTGCACGCACCGGCGCAGCTCCCCCACCGGCGCAGCTCCCCAACCGCGCGCAGCTCCCGCACCGGCGCAGCTCCCCCACCGCGCGCAGCTCCCCCACCGGCGCAGCTCCCGCACCGCGCACAGCTCCCGCACCGGCGCAGCTCCCGCACCGTGCACAGCTCCCCCACCGGCGCAGCTCCCGCACCGCGCACAGCTCCCCCACCGGCGCAGCTCCCGCACCGCGCACAGCTCCCCCACCGGCGCAGCTCCCGCACTGCATGCAGCTCCCCCACTGGCACAGCTCCCGCACCGGCGCAGCTCCCCCACCGCGCGCAGCTCCCCCACCGCGCGCAGCTCCCCCACCGCGCGCAGCTCCCCCACCGCGCGCAGCTCCCCCACCGCGCGCAGCTCCCCCACCGCGCGCAGCTCCCGCACCGGCGCAGCTCCCGCACCGCGCACAGCTCGCCCACCGGCGCAGCTCCGCACCGGCATAGGTCACACACCGCACGCAGCTCCCACACCGGCGCAGCTCCCGCACCGCGCACAGCTCCCCCACCGGCGTAGGTCACGCACCGCACGCAGCTCCCGCACCGGCGCAGCTCCTGCACCAGTGCATCTCCCCCACCGGTGCAGCTCCTGCACCGGCGTAGCTCCCCCACCGCGCGCAGCTCCCCCACCGCGCGCAGCTCCCCCACCGCGCGCAGCTCCCCCACCGCACGCAGCTCCTGCACTGGCGCAGCTCCCGCACTGCGCACAGCTCCCCCACCGCACGCAGCTCCCGCACCGGCGCAGCTCCCGCACCGGCGTAGGTCACGCACCGCACGAAGCTCCCGCACCGGCGCAGCTCCCACACCAGTGCATCTCCCTCACCAGCGCATCTCCCCCACCGGTGCAGCTCCCCCACCAGCGCAGCTCCCGCACCGCACACAGCTCCCCCACCGGCGCAGCTCTCGCACCGCGCACAGCTCCCGCACCGCGCGCAGCTCCCCCACCGGCGCAGCTCCCCCACCGGCGCAGCTCCCCCACCGGCGCAGCTCCCCCACCGGCGCAGCTCCCGCACCGCGCGCATCTCCCCCACCGGCGCAGCTCCCCCATCGGCGCAGCTCCCGCACCGCGCACAGCTCCCCCACCGGCGTAGGTCACGCACCGCACGCAGCTCCCGCACCGGCGCAGCTCCCCCACCGGCGCAGCTCCCGCACCGCGCACAGCTCCCGCACTGGCGCAGGTCGCCCACCGGCGCAGCTCCCGCACCGGGGGCAGCTTGTTCACCAACAGAGCGGGCGACGTATCCGTGCGCCTTGTTATGGTGGGAGGGGGGCAGGGGAGGAGCACGTGGTGAGGAGGGGAGTGGGTGCTGTTTGTGGGATGTTCTGAACTAATGTAAAGAGCTGTAGCAATGCAGGGCGAATTGGCAGCGGAAAGGGAGTGGGACTGGTGGAGCATTACTGAACATTGATTATCGGGAGGGAGGGAGCGGTGATTAATATTGATTATCGGGAGGGAGGGAGCGGTGATTAATATTGATTATCGGGAGGGAGGGAGCGGTGATTAATATTGATTATCGGGAGGGAGGGGAGCGGTGATTAATATTGAATATCGGGAGGGAGGGAGCGGTGATTAATATTGATTATCGGGAGGGAGGGGAGCGGTGATTAATATTGATTATCGGGAGGGAGGGAGCGGTGATTAATATTGATTATCGGCAGGGGAGGGGTAGTGGTGATTAATATTGATTATCGGCAGGGGAGGGTGAGCGGAGATTAATATTGATTATCGGCAGGGGAGGGGGAGTGGCGATTAATATTGATTATCGGCAGGGGAGGGGGAGCGGTGATTAATATTGATTATCGGCAGGGGAGGGGGAGCGGTGATTAATATTGATTATCGGCAGGGGAGGGGGAGTGGCGATTAATATTGATTATCGGCAGGGGAGGGGGAGCGGTGATTAATATTGATTATTGGGGGGGGAGGGGGAGCGGTGATTAATATTGATTATCGGGGGGGAGGGGAACGTTGATTAATATTGATTATGGGGAGGGAGGGGTGCGGTGACTAAATTGATTATCGAGAGGGAGGACAGCGGTGATTAATATTGATTATTGGGAGGGGAGGGGAATGGTGATTAATATTGATTATCGGGAGGGAGGGAGAGCGGTGATTAATATTGATTATCCGGAGGGGAGGGGGAGCGGTGATTAATATTGATTATCGGGGGGGGGAGAGGGGATTAATATTGATTATCGGGAGGGAGGGAGAGCGGTGATTAATATTGATTATCCGGAGGGGAGGGGGAGCGGTGATTAATATTGATTATCGGGGGGGAGAGGGGATTAATATTGATTATCGGGAGGGGAGGGGAATGGTGATTAATATTGATTATCGGGAGGGAGGGAGAGTGGTGATTAATATTGATTATCCGGAGGGGAGGGGGAGCGGTGATTAATATTGATTATCGGGGGGGAGAGGGGATTAATATTGATTATCGGGAGGGGGAGCGGTGAGTAATATTGATTATCGGGAGGGGAGCTGTGATTAATATTGATTAGTGGGGGTGAGGGGAACATTGATTAATATTGATTATCGGGAGGGAGGGGTGCGGTGATTAATATGGATTATCAAGAGGGAGGGGAGCAGTGATTAATATTGATTATCGGGAGGGGGGGAGCTGTGATTAATATTGATTATCGGGAGGGAGGGGGAGCAGTGATTAATATTGATTATCGGGAGGGAGGGGGAGCAGTGATTAATATTGATCATCAGGAGGGGGGGAGCAGTGATTAATATTGATTATCGGGAGGGGGGAGTGATGATTAATATTGATTATCGGGAGGGAGGAGGAGCGGTGATTAATATTGATTATCGGGAGGGAGGAGGAGCAGTGTTTAATATTGATTATCGAGAGGGGAGCGGTGATTAATATTGATTATCGGTAGGGGAGCGGTGATTAATATTGATTATCAGGAGGGGAGGGCGAGCGGTGATTAATATTGATTATCGGGAGGGAGGGGTGTGGTGATTAATATTGATTATCGGCAGGGGGAGCGGTGATTAATATTGATTATTGGGGGGGAGCGGTGATTAATATTGATTATCGGGAGGGAGGGGAACGTTGATTAATATTGATTATCGGGTGGGGAGTTGAGCGGTGATTAATATTGATTATCGGGAGGGGAGGGGGAGCGGTGATTAATATTGATTATCGGAAGGGGAGGGGGAGCGGTGATTAATATTGATTATCGGGAGGGGGGGAGCGGTGATTAATATTGATTATTGGGAAGGAGGGGGAGCGGTGATTAATATTGATTATCGGGAGGGGGGAGCGGTGATTATTATTGATTATCGGGAGGGAGGAGGAGCGGTGATTAATATTTATTATCGGCAGGGGAGGGGGAGCGGTGATTAATATTGATTATTGGGGGGGGAGGGGGAGCGGTGATTAATATTGATTATTGGGGGGGGAGGGGGAGCGGTGATTAATATTGATTATCGGGGGGGAGGGGAACGTTGATTAATATTGATTATGGGGAGGGAGGGGTGCGGTGACTAAATTGATTATCGAGAGGGAGGAGAGCGGTGATTAATATTGATTATCGGGAGGGGAGGGGAATGGTGATTAATATTGATTATCGGGAGGGAGGGAGAGCGGTGATTAATATTGATTATCGGGAGGGGAGGGGAATGGTGATTAATATTGATTATCGGGAGGGAGGGAGAGCGGTGATTAATATTGATTATCCGGAGGGGAGGGGGAGCGGTGATTAATATTGATTATCGGGGGGGAGAGGGGATTAATATTGATTATCGGGAGGGGGGAGCGGTGACTAATATTGATTATCGGGAGGGGGAGCGGTGATTAATATTGATTATCGGGAGGGAGGGGAGCGGTGATTAATATTGATTATCGGGGGGGAGAGGGGATTAATATTGATTATCGGGAGGGGAGGGGAATGGTGATTAATATTGATTATCGGGAGGGAGGGAGAGTGGTGATTAATATTGATTATCCGGAGGGGAGGGGGAGCGGTGATTAATATTGATTATCGGGGGGGAGAGGGGATTAATATTGATTATCGGGAGGGGGGGAGCGGTGACTAATATTGATTATCGGGAGGGGGAGCGGTGAGTAATATTGATTATCGGGAGGGGAGCTGTGATTAATATTGATTAGTGGGGGTGAGGGGAACATTGATTAATATTGATTATGGGGAGGGAGGGGTGCGGTGATTAATATGGATTATCAAGAGGGAGGGGAGCAGTGATTAATATTGATTATCGGGAGGGAGGGGGAGCAGTGATTAATATTGATTATCGGGAGGGAGGGGAGCGGTGATTAATATTGATTATCGGGAGGGAGGGGGAGCAGTGATTAATATTGATTATCGGGAGGGAGGGGAGCGGTGATTAATATTGATTATCGGGAGGGAGGGGGAGCAGTGATTAATATTGATTATCCGGAGGGAGGGGGAGCAGTGATTAATATTGATCATCAGGAGGGGGGGAGCAGTGATTAATATTGATTATCGGGAGGGAGGGGGAGCAGTGATTAATATTGATTATCGGGAGGGAGGAGGAGCAGTGTTTAATATTGATTATCGGGAGGGAGGAGGAGCAGTGTTTAATATTGATTATCGGGAGGGGAGAAGTGATTAATATTGATTATCGGTAGGGGAGCGGTGATTAATATTGATTATCGGGAGGGAGGGGGAGCAGTGATTAATATTGATTATCGGGAGGGAGGAGGAGCAGTGTTTAATATTGATTATCGGGAGGGAGGAGGAGCAGTGTTTAATATTGATTATCGGGAGGGGAGAAGTGATTAATATTGATTATCGGTAGGGGAGCGGTGATTAATATTGATTATCAGGAGGGGAGGGCGAGCGGTGATTAATATTGATTATCGGGAGGGGGAGCGGTGATTAATATTGATTATCGGGAGGGTCGAGTGGTGATTAATATTGATTATCGGGAGGGAGGGGAACGTTCATTAATATTGATTATCGGGAGGGAGGAGGAGCGGTGATTAATATTGATTATCGGGAGGGGAGGGGGAGCGGTGATTAATATTGATTATCGGAAGGGGAGGGGGAGCGGTGATTAATATTGATTATCGGGAGGGGGGGAGCGGTGATTAATATTGATTATCGGGAGGGGGGAGCGGTGATTATTATTGATTATCGGGAGGGAGGAGGAGTGGTGATTAATATTGATTATCGGGAGGGGAGGGGTGTGGTGATTAATATTGATTATCGGGAGGGGGGGAGCGGTGATTAATATTGATTATTGGGGGGAGCGGTGATTAATATTGATTATCGGGAGGGGGGAGCGGTGATTAACATTGATTATCGGGAGGGAGGGACCGGTGATTAATATTGATTATCGGGAGGGAGGGGAACGTTCATTAATATTGAATATCGGGAGGGGAGGGGAGCGGTGATTAATATTGATTATCGGGAGGGGAGGGGGAGCGTTGATTAATCTTGATTATCGGGAGGGGGGGAGCGGTGATTAATATTGATTATTGGGGGGAGCGGTGATTAATATTGATTATCGGGAGGGAGGGGAACGTTGATTAATATTGATTATCGGGCGGTGGGGGGGAGCGGTGATTAACATTGATTATCGGGAGGGAGGGACCGGTGATTAATATTGAATATCGGGAGGGGAGGGGAGCGGTGATTAATATTGATTATCGGGAGGGGAGGGGGAGCGTTGATTAATCTTGATTATCGGGAGGGAGGGGGGAGTGGTGATTAATATTGATTATCGGGAGGGAGGGACCGGTGATTAATATTGATTATCGGGAGGGGGGGAGCAGTGATTAATATTGATTATTGGGAGGGGAGGGGAGCGGTGATTAATATTGATTATCGGGAGGGGGGGAGCGGTGATTAATATTGATTATCGGGAGGGGGGAGCGGTGATTAATATTGATTATCGGGAGGGGGGAGCGGTGATTAATATTGATTATCGGGAGGGAGGGGAATGGTGATTAATATTGATTATCGGGAGGGGGGGAGCAGTGATTAATATTGATTATCGGGAGGGGGGGAGCAGTGATTAATATTGATTATCGGGAGGGAGGGGAGCGGTGATTAATATTGATTATCGGGAGGGGGGGAGCAGTGATTAATATTGATTATCGGGAGGGAGGGGAGCGGTGATTAATATTGATTATCGGGAGGGAGGGGAGCGGTGATTAATATTGATTATCGGGAGGGGAGGGGAGCGGTGATTAATATTGATTATCGGGAGGGGGGAGCGGTGATTAATCTTGATTATCGGGAGGGGGAGTGGTGATTAATATTGATTATCGGGAGGGAGGGAGCGGTGATTAATATTGAATATCGGGAGGGGGGGAGCGGTGATTAATATTGATTATCGGGAGGGAGGGGAGCGGTGATTAATATTGATTATCGGGAGGGAGGGGAGCGGTGATTAATATTGATTATCGGGAGGGAGGGGAGCGGTGATTAATATTGATTATCGGGAGGGGGAGGGGGAGTGGTGATTAATATTGATTATCGGGAGGGGGAGCGGTGATTAATCTTGATTATCGGGAGGGGGGGAGCAGTGATTAATATTGATTATCGGGAGGGAGGGGAGCGGTGATTAATCTTGATTATCGGGAGGGGGAGGGGGAGCGGTGATTAATATTGATTATCGGGAGGGGGGAGCGGTGTTTAATATTGATTATCGGGAGGGGGGAGCGGTGTTTAATATTGATTATCGGGAGGGGGGAGCGGTGATTAATATTGATTATCGGGAGGGGGGAGCGGTGTTTAATATTGATTATCGGGAGGGGGGGGAGCAGTGATTAATATTGATTATCGGGAGGGAGGGAGCGGTGATTAATATTGATTATCGGGAGGGAGGTGAATGGTGATTAATATTGATTATTGGGGGGAGCGGTGATTAATATTGATTATTGGGAGGGGGGAGCGGTGATTAATATTGATTATTGGTTGATTAATATTGATTTATTGGGGAGCGGTGATTAATATTGATTATCGGGAGTAACTGGGTGATAAACCAGTGATCGTATTCAGTAATCAGGTGATTAATCAGTGATCCTGTTCAGTAACTGGGTGATTAACCAGTGATCGTATTCAGTAATCAGGTGATTAACCAGTGATCATATTCAGTAATCAGGTGATTAATCAGTGATCCTGTTCAGTAACTGGGTGATTAACCAGTGATCGTATTCAGTAATCAGGTGATTAACCAGTGATCATATAAAGTAATCAAGTGATTAATCAGTGATCCTGTTCAGTAACCGAGTGATTAACCAGTGATCGTGTTCAGTAACCGATGATCGTGTTCAGTAACCGGTGATCTGGTTCAGTTTTGATCCGATCTCATTGTCTCTTCACTCTCAGGGTTCCTGAAGAGTCGCGATCGAGCCAACCAGAAGTTCTACACGTTACTGACCAAGACTCAGTTGTTCACCCAGTTCATCGAGGAATGCTCCTTCGTCAGCGACAGGCACTCGAGTCTCGAGTTCTTCGATGGATGTGTGGAGAAGGTTAGCTCGTTCCGCATCGTGCCGCTCCAACAACGCCCCCTGCCCCGCACCATCCCCTTCACTCTCACTGGGTCAAAATGCCAGAAGTGCCTCCCTAACCCCGCTACGTGGACCGCAGGGCTTCAGGGCAGCGGCTCACCACCACCCCCTCGAGAGCTGATTTAGCCTGTGACGCCCGCATCCCATCAAAGAATAAAAAGCAGCCCCTCCCCTTTTGAGAGGCGGTGTTTGTTGTTGGGGTCTTGCTGTGCACGTCCTGCGAGATTATGGCAGTCACTGCGAAGTGATTCACCGTGTGAAAGAGCTGCTGGCGCTGCGTTAGAGTTAAGAGCTGATATCAAGCAGATTAAGCCGCTGCGGTAAATACTGAGCATTGCCATTGGCCTGATCCCCGTGCTTTTCTTCCAGGTGGATGTGGAGAAGATGGACACTATTCGCCTGATCGAGGTGGATGAGTCCCAGCGGAGTGAGCACACTGTTTTTATCATGCCACCCGAGGTCCCTCAGACACCAGACGGCAAAGAGCCCCCTCGTTTGTACAGGTACCATCACTCAAACCCTGAGATATCCCAGTGCCCTCCTCCCCTAGAGGTGCTGGAGGTGGTTCCATGGTGGCCTCTGCCTACCCTGCTTCGGTGGTCTCTACCAGTGTCTGTGGGCTGATCAGCCAAGGGTATCTGCTGCTCACCCCTACCCTGTGACTCTTACTGGAGCGCACATGCACATACATCGGTGGGAGCCGGGGGTGGGGGGGGCAGGGTTGGACTCCGCTGTGATGCCTCCACAGTCGAATATCCTGTGTACACTGCAGAGTTGCTCAGGTGAAGTGGTTACTTCTTGTGGGATCATTCCCAGCAACAACCAGTGCCTTATGGGTGATGTTGGGTCTGGGGGGGCTGTGGGTAGCAAGTAGGAGGGGGTATTTAGAGGACTGATAGCAGTAACTCAAGGTCAGAGAGGCTGTTTCAACTGCTGGAATCCTCTCTCATGATTGGCCTTTCTTCAATCTAACACCTGATTTAAAATATGTTTTTGTAAGTGTGAGGGAGAGGCAGGGAGCGGGGGAAGGAGGAGTTCTCCCTAATATCCTAACTAACACCATTGTGGAGCTGAATGACCTGATCCTGTGCTGTCTCTTCCATGTCATTCCCCCTCACCTGCTGTTTGGGAGCCTGTGTGTAGCAGTGGGTAACGCTGTCACCGCTTCTGTCTAGACAGCTGGGTGACCAAACTCCTGGGTTATCCGGGGAGACCCAATGGATGAGGAAAAATTCTGGGAAATAAATCATAGGGACGTTTAAAAAAAAAGACAGTGTGTTCTTTATATGTTTTTCAAACATCCGATTACAGTACATAAACAATTGGAGATCAGGGCTATGGGCTGGGGTGAAGAATAGGTTGGTGAGCTGGCTGAGTGAGGCAGGAGGTGATCCTCCAGCCTGAGATGGGGTGACCCTCGGCCCTGCTACACTTACGTCCTTGGGATTGTGTGTGACTGGTTTGTGCTCCGACTCGATGGATTCAGATGTGGCTGAAGTCCAGTGTGTGATCTGCAGACCCTGTCACGTGTGGGACAGCTGGTGTTTGAAGGGTTGGGTGGTGGGTGGTGGGTGATGGGTGGTGGGTGATGGGTGGTGGGTGATGGGTGGTGGGTGATGGGTGGTGGGTGATGGGTGGTGGGTGATGGGTGGTGGGTGATGGGTGATGGGTGGTGGGTGGTGGGTGATAGGTGATGGGTGATAGGTGATGGGTGGTGGGTGGTGGGTGGATGGGTGGCGGGTGGATGGGTGGTGGGTGATGGGTGATAGGTGGCGGGTGATGGGTAGTGGGTGGGTGGTGGGTGGCGGGTGATGGGTAGTGGGTGGTTGGTGGGTGGTGGGGAGGCTTGTGCCCCGATGCCTTGACTTTGCCCCTTGCAGGTTCCTGACAAAGTCTCTCGGTGTGTCTGGCGCCCTCCCCAGCTGCACCTTCTCCATTTTGGTTAGTGAACGAGCTAGGGACTCCCGACAGTGGGCAGGAATGTTTGACCTCTTCAGGGATGCCTTGAGGACGTCCCTCCTGTGTTTCCAGCCTTCTCCAGAGGAGCCTCCTGCCAAGACCGAGTTGCGGGGAGAGCTGCCCTCCAGCCTCGTGGTGCTTTGGTTACACCACACCCGAGGGCACTGTGTCCACTTGGCCTCTTCCCCTAAAGAAAAAGGTAACACAAGGAAGGTTCGCTCAACTGCGGGATGAGCAAGTTGTCCAATGAGGAGAGCTTGAGGAAACTAGAGCCGTACTCAGTGAAGTTTGGAAGACTGAACGGTGATCTCATTGGAAGATAGATCCTGGGATGACTTGACAGAGTAGATGCTAAAAGGCCATTTCCCCCGGCCCACAGCCCAGAACATGGGGGCAAAGCCTCAGGGTAAGAGTCGTCCATGAGGAGACACCTCTTCACTCAGAGGGTTGTGAATCTTTGGAGTTCTCCAGAGGACTGAGGATGTTCAGTTGTTGACTATATTTCAGCACCAAGGGGATAGGTGGATAGGGTAGGAAAGTGAAGGTGAGACCCATTGGTTAGCTCTGGGTCGATATGCTTGAGAGAGGAACTCAGCCACACATTTTAAACATAATTGTGCTGTGTGATTGGCTCAGCTCCCTGTGCCTTTCTGTCTGCAATAAGAGACCAGAAAATCTAATCTCACTCTGGATTTGATTTAGTGAGTCTAAGGCAGGTACACCAGGCTGAATGGCCCCTTTCCGTACCGTATGATTGTATAAACCGAAGCTGGGGGAGTGTGTGGGATGGTTACAGCTCGCTAGAACTGTATTTATTTGTTTTTGCAGCTATGATGGGTTTCCACTGCTCAAAGCTGAGCTTTTCGACAGACCGCAGGATACCCTAAAGACCTCTCACTTCCTGAACCAGCCACGGAGCAGCGCTCCTAGCAGCCCTGCTCCCAGGAGGACAAAGCAGGTACTGCAGCAATCAGTGTCTGAGCCTCTGCCTGTGTGTATCGGTGTGTCGGTGTGCCTGTGTGTGCGTGTCGGTGTGCCTGTGTGTGCGTGTCGGTGTGCCTGTGTGTGCGTGTCGGTGTGCCTGTGTGTGTCGGTGTGCCTGTGTGTGTGTCGGTGTGCCTGTGTGTGTGTCGGTGTGCCTGTGTGTGTGTGTCGGTGTGCCTGTGTGTGTGTGTCGGTGTGCCTGTGTGTGTGTGTCGGTGTGCCTGTGTGTGTGTGTCGGTGTGCCTGTGTGTGTGTCGGTGTGCCTGTGTGTGTGTCGGTGTGCCTGTGTGTGTGTGTCGGTGTGCCTGTGTGTGTGTGTCGGTGTACCTGTGTGTGTGTGTGGTGTTGTGCCTGTGTGTGTGTGGTGTTGTGCCTGTGTGTGTGTGGTGTTGTGCCTGTGTGTGTGTGGTGTTGTGCCTGTGTGTGTGTGGTGTTGTGCCTGTGTGTGTGTGGTGTTGTGCCTGTGTGTGTGTCGGTGTGCCTGTGTGGCTGTGTGTGTGTGTGGCTGTGTGGCTGTGTGTGTGTGTGGCTGTGTGTGTCGGTGTGCCTGTGTGTGTGTGTGTGTCGGTGTGTGTCGGTGTGCCTGTGTGTGTCGGTGTGTGTCGGTGTGCCTGTGTTTGTGTGTGTGTCGGTGTGCCTGTGTTTGTGTGTGTGTGTCGGTGTGCCTGTGTGTGTGTGTGGTGTTGTGCCTGTGTGTGTGTGTCGGTGTGTGTGTGTGTGTGTGTGTCGGTGTGCCTATGTGTTGGCACGCGCAAGTCGGTCTGCCTGTTTGTCCGCGCGTGTGTATATCGGTCTGCCTGTGTGTGTGTTGGATGGTTACAGAAGGTTCTTTTTGAGTGGGAGGTGCTGTCTTTCGGTTGAGACGTTAAACTGAGGACCCCTGTTCCGTCTAAGTTGGACATAATAGATCCCAATTCCACTTAGTTGAAGCAGAGCAGGTGAGTTTATCCCTGGTTTTGTGGCAATGATTAATCCGTCAATCAATATCACTAAAAGCTGGTCATGTAATGCGTTGTTTTTGGGAGCTTGCTGTACGCAAATTGGCTGCTGTGTTTCAACATGACTGTACTGACAACACTTGCTGCAACCTGAACATTGTGAGGTTGTACAGGATGGAATCGCTCTGTGGCTGATTGAACCCTCACCTCCAGGCTCTTCCTGTTCACAGGAGATCAAATCAGCACAGAAAATTACACAGAAATATTTCCTGGTGCCTGACATGTGGGCCAAGTGCCTCCTCGGCCAGTGTTACGCCCTCTGGTTCATCTATCTGCCAACCCACGTCCGGGCATCTCAGGTGAAGGTGCGAGCGCTGCAGACCGCTTACGATGTGCTGAAGAAGGTGGAGACCAGGAAGGTGGTCCTGCCTGATGAGGTGGGTGCTGAATCCTGGCATTGGCGCTGCTCCCTCTCCCGTGACCAAGGACAGTGTGACTGCGCTGAGCGGCTGTCCTCTTCATCCCTCACACCATCACGCTTTCCAGGAATGCTCCCAGGGATAAGGATCTTGAGTTGTACTCTTTGGGAGACAAGGTGGAGAGGCTGTATGAAATTGGAGACGCTGTAGAGGAAAGTTAGCGGAATGGGAGTGGGGGTGAGAGACTTCAGATACCAGGAGAGGCTGTAGAGGAGGTTCTTGGCTAAGGAGAGATTGGATAGAAATGTCCAAAATCCTGAAGCGTTTGGAGGAGAAGCTGTTTCCACTGGGAGGAGGGTTGCGAGCCAGAGGGACACAGACTGGAAGTAATCAAAAAAGCCAGAGGGAGAGTTGAGAAATATTTTTTATGCAGCGAGTTGTTGTGATCTGGAACATGCTGCCTGAAAATGCGGTTTCACTTTCAAAAGGGGAATTGGATCAATACTTGAAGGGGAAAAATTTACAGGGCTGTCGAGGCAAAGAGCAGGACATGGATGGGGTGAATTGGAAGCTCTTTCAAAGAGCTGGCATAGTTATGATGGGCTGAATGGCCTCCTTCTGTACTATAAGATCCTATCATTTCATGTCTACATGCAACAGACCAGGACAGCATCCAGGCCTGGGCTGACAAGTGGCAAGTAACATTCACACCACACAAGGGTCAGGCAATGACCATCTCCAACAAGAGAGAATCCAACCGTCGCCCCATGACGTTCAATGGCATTACTATCACTGAGCTCTCCTAGTCACATCCTGGGGGTTACCATTGACCAGAAACTGAACTGGACCAGCCATATAAATACTGTGGCTACAAGAACAGGTCAGAGGCTGGGAATCCTGCGACAAGTAACTCACCCCCTGACTCCCCAAAGCCTGTCCACCGTCTACAAGGCACAAGTCAGGAGTGTGATGGGATACTCCCCACTTGCCTGGATGGGTGCAGCTCCCACAACACTCAAGAAGCTCCACACCATCCAGGACAAAGCAGCCCCGCTTAATTGGTGCCCCATCCACAAACATCCACTCCCTCCAGCATCCACGCACAGTGGGCTGTGTGTACCATCGCCAAGGTGCAGTGATGGAGTTCCTGAGGGGGCAGTGATCAGGTTGGTAGCTTATGGAGATTAG
This sequence comes from Carcharodon carcharias, assembly GCF_017639515.1. Taxonomy (NCBI): domain Eukaryota; kingdom Metazoa; phylum Chordata; class Chondrichthyes; order Lamniformes; family Lamnidae; genus Carcharodon; species Carcharodon carcharias. Next base: position 3,925,525 of record NC_054502.1, read on the forward strand.
CCCCCAGCAGGCACACGGAGCAGGATGGAGGGGTCAGCTGGGCTTGCTGGCACTAGGGAGGGGTTGTCACATCCCTTCAGGGAACGCTGAGAGGGGTGGAGAGGCTAGGGGAGGCTAGCTATGGGCTTATTCTGGCAGGACAAGAGCCTGAGTACAACAGGAGATTAATGTGTGTCCCTTTCTCTCTCCCGGTGTGTGTCCGTCTGTCTCACTCGCTCCTTGTCTACATGTCCTGGGCGCTCTGTGTAGATGTGCCACCGGATCCTAATGCAGCTGTGTGGGCAGTATGGGGAACCAGTGCTGGCGGTGCGGGTCCTACACGAGATGAAGAGAGCTGGAATCACCCCAAACGCTGTCACCTACGGCTACTACAACAAGGTGAGGATGGTGAGGGGGAGAGGAATGGGAGGCTCCTTACAGAGCCGGGATTGGGGCTGGGGGTGCACAGGGTCTACAAGGTGCCGGGCGGTGGGGGGGAGTAGGGTGAGGATGGGTGGGAGGTATGCGTATTATTGGGGGGGTGGGGGAGGGTGTTGGGTTGCGGGGGAGGTTAGTACAATGTGAGGGAGGGTGGGGGCAAGACCACACGTAAACAGTGAACTCAGACTCTTTCCTCCCTCCTCCTCCCCCCTCCCTCCCTCCTCCCCTCCCCCCTCCCTCCCTCCTCCCCTCCCCCTCTCTCCCTCTTTCTCTCTTCCTCCCTTTCCCCATACCCTCCCTCCCTCCTCCCCTCCCTCCCTCTCTCCCCTCCCTTTCCCCATACCCTCCCTCCCTCCTCCCCTCCCTCCCTCCGCCCCTCCCCCCTCCCTCCCTCCGCCCCTCCCCCTCTCTCCCTCTTTCTCTCTTCCTCCCTCCCTCCCTCCCTCTCTCCCCTCCCTCCCTCCCTCTCTCCCCGCCCTCCCTCTCTCCCCTCCCTTTCCCCATACCCACCCTCCCTCCCTCCGTCTCTCACTCCCTCCCTCCCTTCCCCCTCCCCTCTTCCTCTCTCCCTCCCCCCCTCCGCCCCCCTCGCTCTCTCCCCTCCTCCCTCGCTCTCTCCCCTCCTCCCTCGCTCTCTCCCCTCCCTCCCTCCCTCTCTCCCCTCCCTCCCTCCCTCTCTCCCCTCCCTCCCTCTCTCCCCTCCCTTTCCCCATACCCTCCCTCCCTCCTCCCCTCCCTCCGTCTCTCACTCCCTCTCTCCCTTCCCCCTCCCCTCTTCCTCTCTCCCTCCCCCCCTTCCCTCCGCCCCCCCCCCCCTCTCTCTCTCTCTCTCCCCCCTCCCTCTCTCCCTCCTCCTCCCCCTATCCCTGGCGTTGGGTTACTGAGTAAAGCTCTTTGCCTTCTCTGCCCACAGGCTGTCCTGGAGAGTAAATGGCCGTCCAGTAACCAGGGTGGTCGCTTACGCTGGGCGAAACTCCGGAACGTCATCCTGGCAGCAGCTCAGTTCCGCCGGCCGCTCAGAGAGCGGCGAGTACAGTATGTGGCCCGAAGCCTCCTGGGTACGTGCAGCGTGGACTGTCCGTTCCTCAACCCCTCGCTCCCACCCTCCGCTCCCCCCCACCCCACCCCGCTCTCCATCCCGGCTCTGTGGGGAGTTTCCTGTACCCCCCACCCCGCTCTCCATCCCGGCTCTGTGGGGAGTTTCCTGTACCCCTGCTCCGCTCTCCATCCCGGCTCCGTGGGGAGTTTCCTGTACCCCCTGTCCCGCTCTCCATCCCGGTTCTGTGGGGAGTTTCCTGTACCCCCACCCCGCTCTCCATCCCGGTTCTGTGGGGAGTTTCCTGTACCCCCCACCCCGCTCTCCATCCCGGCTCTGTGGGGAGTTTCCTGTACCCCCTGCCCCGCTCTCCATCCCGGCTCTGTGGGGAGTTTCCTGTACCCCCCACCCCGCTCTCCATCCCGGCTCTGTGGGGAGTTTCCTGTACCCCCCACCCCGCTCTCCATCCTGGCTCTGTGGGGAGTTTCCTGTACCCCTGTCCCACTCTCCATCCCGGCTCTGTGGGGAGTTTCCTGTACCCCCCACCCCGCTCTCCATCCTGGCTCTGTGGGGAGTTTCCTGTACCCCTTGCTCCACTCTCCATCCCGGCTCTGTGGGGAGTTTCCTGTACCCCTTGCTCCACTCTCCATCCCGGCTCTGTGGGGAGTTTCCTGTACCCCTGCTCTGCTCTCCATCCCGGCTCTGTGGGGAGTTTCCTGTACCCCTGTCCCACTCTCCATCCCGGCTCTGTGGGGAGTTTCCTGTACCCCCCACCCCGCTCTCCATCCCGGCTCTGTGGGGAGTTTCCTGTACCCCTGTCCCACTCTCCATCCCGGCTCTGTGGGGAGTTTCCTGTACCCCCACCCCGCTCTCCATCCCGGCTCTGTGGGGAGTTTCCTGTACCCCCCACCCCGCTCTCCATCCCGGTTCTGTGGGGAGTTTCCTGTACCCCTGTCCCACTCTCCATCCCGGCTCTGTGGGGAGTTTCTTGCACCCCTGTCCCACTCTCCATCCCGGCTCTGTGGGGAGTTTCCTGTACCCCCTGTCCCACTCTCCATCCTGGCTCTGTGGGGAGTTTCTTGCACCCCTGTCCCAGTCTCCATCCCGGCTCTGTGGGGAGTTTCCTGTACCCCCACCCCGCTCTCCATCCCGGCTCTGTGGGGAGTTTCCTGTACCCCTGTCCCACTCTCCATCCCGGCTCTGTGGGGAGTTTCCTGTACCCCCCACCCCTCTCTCCATCCCGGCTCTGTGGGGAGTTTCCTGTACCCCCTGCTCCACTCTCCATCCCGGCTCTGTGGGGAGTTTCCTGTACCCCTGTCCCACTCTCCATCCCGGCTCTGTGGGGAGTTTCCTGTACCCCCCACCCCTCTCTCCATCCCGGCTCTGTGGGGAGTTTCCTGTACCCCCTGCTCCGCTCTCCATCCCGGCTCTGTGGGGAGTTTCCTGTACCCCTGTCCCACTCTCCATCCCGGCTCTGTGGGGAGTTTCCTGTACCCCCCACCCCTCTCTCCATCCCGGCTCTGTGGGGAGTTTCCTGTACCCCTTGCTCCGCTCTCCATCCCGGCTCTGTGGGGAGTTTCCTGTACCCCTGTCCCACTCTCCATCCCGGCTCTGTGGGGAGTTTCCTGTACCCCCCACCCCTCTCTCCATCCCGGCTCTGTGGGGAGTTTCCTGTACCCCTGTCCCACTCTCCATCCCGGCTCTGTGGGGAGTTTCCTGTACCCCCCACCCCGCTCTCCATCCCGGCTCTGTGGGGAGTTTCCTGTACCCCTGTCCCACTCTCCATCCCGGCTCTGTGGGGAGTTTCCTGTACCCCCACCCCGCTCTCCATCCCGGCTCTGTGGGGAGTTTCCTGTACCCCCCACCCCGCTCTCCATCCCGGTTCTGTGGGGAGTTTCCTGTACCCCTGTCCCACTCTCCATCCCGGCTCTGTGGGGAGTTTCTTGCACCCCTGTCCCACTCTCCATCCCGGCTCTGTGGGGAGTTTCCTGTACCCCCTGTCCCACTCTCCATCCTGGCTCTGTGGGGAGTTTCTTGCACCCCTGTCCCAGTCTCCATCCCGGCTCTGTGGGGAGTTTCCTGTACCCCCACCCCGCTCTCCATCCCGGCTCTGTGGGGAGTTTCCTGTACCCCTGTCCCACTCTCCATCCCGGCTCTGTGGGGAGTTTCCTGTACCCCCCACCCCTCTCTCCATCCCGGCTCTGTGGGGAGTTTCCTGTACCCCCTGCTCCACTCTCCATCCCGGCTCTGTGGGGAGTTTCCTGTACCCCTGTCCCACTCTCCATCCCGGCTCTGTGGGGAGTTTCCTGTACCCCCACCCCGCTCTCCATCCCGGCTCTGTGGGGAGTTTCCTGTACCCCCCACCCCGCTCTCCATCCCGGCTCTGTGGGGAGTTTCCTGTACCCCCCACCCCGCTCTCCATCCCGGCTCTGTGGGGAGTTTCCTGTACCCCCCAACCCGCTCTCCATCCCGGCTCTGTGGGGAGTTTCCTGTACCCCTGTCCCACTCTCCATCCCGGCTCTGTGGGGAGTTTCCTGTACCCCCACCCCGCTCTCCATCCCGGCTCTGTGGGGAGTTTCCTGTACCCCTGTCCCACTCTCCATCCCGGCTCTGTGGGGAGTTTCCTGTACCCCCACCCCGCTCTCCATCCCGGCTCTGTGGGGAGTTTCCTGTACCCCCCACCCCGCTCTCCATCCCGGTTCTGTGGGGAGTTTCCTGTACCCCCGTCCCACTCTCCATCCCGGCTCTGTGGGGAGTTTCTTGCACCCCTGTCCCACTCTCCATCCCGGCTCTGTGGGGAGTTTCCTGTACCCCTGCTCCGCTCTCCATCCCGGCTCTGTGGGGAGTTTCCTGTACCCCCCACCCCGCTCTCCATCCTGGCTCTGTGGGGAGTTTCCTGTACCCCTTGCTCCACTCTCCATCCCGGCTCTGTGGGGAGTTTCCTGTACCCCTTGCTCCACTCTCCATCCCGGCTCTGTGGGGAGTTTCCTGTACCCCCTGTCCCACTCTCCATCCTGGCTCTGTGGGGAGTTTCTTGCACCCCTGTCCCAGTCTCCATCCCGGCTCTGTGGGGAGTTTCCTGTACCCCCACCCCTCTCTCCATCCCGGCTCTGTGGGGAGTTTCCTGTACCCCTGCTCTGCTCTCCATCCCGGCTCTGTGGGGAGTTTCCTGTACCCCCACCCCTCTCTCCATCCCGGCTCTGTGGGGAGTTTCCTGTACCCCTGTCCCACTCTCCATCCCGGCTCTGTGGGGAGTTTCCTGTACCCCCTGCTCCGCTCTCCATCCCGGCTCTGTGGGGAGTTTCCTGTACCCCCTGCTCCACTCTCCATCCCGGCTCTGTGGGGAGTTTCCTGTACCCCCCAACCCGCTCTCCATCCCGGCTCTGTGGGGAGTTTCCTGTAACCCCCACCCCGCTCTCCATCCCGGCTCTGTGGGGAGTTTCCTGTACCCCCCACCCCGCTCTCCATCCCGGCTCTGTGGGGAGTTTCCTGTACCCCCCAACCCGCTCTCCATCCCGGCTCTGTGGGGAGTTTCCTGTACCCCTGTCCCACTCTCCATCCCGGCTCTGTGGGGAGTTTCCTGTACCCCCTGTCCCGCTCTCCATCCCGGCTCTGTGGGGAGTTTCCTGTACCCCCTGTCCCACTCTCCATCCCGGCTCTGTGGGGAGTTTCCTGTACCCCCACCCCGCTCTCCATCCCGGCTCTGTGGGGAGTTTCCTGTACCCCCTGTCCCGCTCTCCATCCCGGCTCTGTGGGGAGTTTCCTGTACCCCCTGTCCCACTCTCCATCCCGGCTCTGTGGGGAGTTTCCTGTACCCCCTGCTCCGCTCTCCATCCCGGCTCTGTGGGGAGTTTCCTGTACCCCCTGCTCCGCTCTCCATCCCGGCTCTGTGGGGAGTTTCCTGTACCCCCTGCTCCGCTCTCCATCCCGGCTCTGTGGGGAGTTTCCTGTACCCCCCACCCCTCTCTCCATCCCGGCTCTGTGGGGAGTTTCCTGTACCCCCTGCTCCGCTCTCCATCCCGGCTCTGTGGGGAGTTTCCTGTACCCCTGTCCCGCTCTCCATCCCGGCTCTGTGGGGAGTTTCCTGTACCCCCTGTCCCGCTCTCCATCCCGGCTCTGTGGGGAGTTTCCTGTACCCCGTGCCCCGCTCTCCATCCCGGCTCTGTGGGGAGTTTCCTGTACCCCCACCCCGCTCTCCATCCCGGCTCTGTGGGGAGTTTCCTGTACCCCTGTCCCACTCTCCATCCCGGCTCTGTGGGGAGTTTCCTGTACCCCCTGTCCCACTCTCCATCCCGGCTCTGTGGGGAGTTTCCTGTACCCCCACCCCGCTCTCCATCCCGGCTCTGTGGGGAGTTTCCTGTACCCCCACCCCGCTCTCCATCCCGGCTCTGTGGGGAGTTTCCTGTACCCCCCACCCCGCTCTCCATCCCAGCTCTGTGGGGAGTTTCCTGTACCCCCTGTCCCTCTCTCCATCCCGGCTCTGTGGGGAGTTTCCTGTACCCCTGTCCCGCTCTCCATCCCGGCTCTGTGGGGAGTTTCCTGTACCCCCTGTCCCGCTCTCCATCCCGGCTCTGTGGGGAGTTTCCTGTACCCCCTGCCCCACTCTCCATCCCGGCTCTGTGGGGAGTTTCCTCTGATCCATTAGTCCTAGGAGCTCCACCCCGGCTGTGTGCTGAAATCCCTCCTCAGCTAGGACTGCGGACCCCCCCTCCCCACCACCCCAGCACCCTCTGCACACAGGTTCTCAGGAACGGAGGAGGTAACTAACAACGTGTGTGCTCAGAAGATTCTAGTTCCCCAGCACCTCCAAGGATTGTAGGGGGTGGATAAAGGTGACTTGAACCCCTCATTCTCCCAGTAGAAACGAGTGGGGTGTGGTTACTGGAGCCGTTAAAGCTGAGAACTATAGAATGATGTTTGTTGCTGTGTGGGTGGGTGAAGCAGTGACGCAAACAGGGCCCTGAGTAATCTTGGCTTCCCCTTTCCACACTCAGAAAGGTCTCAGCAGGAGTCTCCACGGGCTGGGCCTCGGTTCCTGCTCCAGCGACACACCACCTGGGCTGGGAGGAGTGCAAGCATCGAGAGCTGGGATGGCCTGGGCTCTCCACTGGTCAAGAGCAGGAGTGCCAGCTGCACCCGGACCGAACGCAGCACCGCGCTGGACGAGCAGCCCTCGGACACCGACTCCCTTTCCCGGTGCCGGGCGGGAGCAGTAGGGGAGTCGGGCAGCCGGGCCTGGTCTGCCGAGCGCCCGCTCCGGGAGCGGAGAGTCAAGGCCCTGGCCAAGGTTGGGGATCGAGCCCTCACCCCGGAGCCCGCAGGCCCCGAACACGCCAACCTGACCTGCCACTGCATCCCACCCGAGGCTCAGCCGCTCGGCAGTGCCGAGCCCGGCCACTCGTCAGAGACACCGGCGCCGCGGCGCACCCCCAGGACAGGCCGCAAGTGGGGCAGAGAGTCCGGGCGAGATCACCACCGCCGGCGAGAGGGGACCAAGAAGGTCGACGAGAACTGCAACAACGTTACGCCGGTACCCCGGGGCCTCTCGGAGAAGTTCCACAGTCTGCTGACCTCCACGGCAAACCGGCGGCCACCCCTCGCAACACTGGATTCAGGCCGCAGGGGCTCCTCCCACTCTGACTTAACAGCATCGTCTGAGAAATTGGGGCTCCAGTCAGCGAGAGAGAGTGAGGAGGAGGTGAGAACCATTGGCTTTAGCTTGTGTGCTGTTCAGCCAGCAAACAGTTTGCATCTCGAAAACACGTTTAACACAAAAAGCACTTCACAGGAACAATGTCAGATGCAGTTTGACGCTGAGCTATATAAGAAATCACAGAGTTGCTACAACACAGAAGCAGGCCATTCAGTCCATCATGTGCACGCCAGCTCTCCCAATGAGCAACTCACCTGGTGCCCTGCACGTTCTACCTTTTCAAATAACCATCTCATTCCCTTTTGAACGCTTCAATTGACCCTGTCTCCACCACACTCTCAGACAGTGCATTCCAGACCCTAACCACTTGATTGACCCTGTCTCCACCACACTCTCAGACAGTGCATTCCAGATCCTAACCACTCGATTGACCCTGTCTCCATCACACTCTCAGACAGTGCATTCCAGATCCTAACCACTCGATTAACCCTGTCTCCACCTCACTCTCAGACAGTGCATTCCAGACCCTGACCACTCGATTGACTCCGTCTCCCCCACTCTCAGGCAGTGCATTCCAGATCCTAACCACTCGATTGACCCTGTCTCCATCACACTCTCAGACAGTGCATTCCAGATCCTAACCACTCGATTAACCCTGTCTCCACCTCACTCTCAGACAGTGCATTCCAGACCCTGACCACTCGATTGACTCCGTCTCCCCCACTCTCAGGCAGTGCATTCCAGACGCCAATCACTTACTGTCTGAAAAAGGTTTTCCTCGTGTCACTTTTGCTTCCTTTGCCAATTACTTGAAACCTGTGCACGATTCTTCTTCATGAGGCTTCCACCAATGGGGACAGTTTCTCCCTATCTAATCTGTCCAGACCCCTCAGGATTTTGTACATCTCTTTCAAATCTCCTCTCAGCCTCCTCTTCTCCAAGGAAAAGAGTCCTAACTTCTCCAATCTATCTTCATAACTGAAATCCCTCCTCCTTGGAACCATTCTCGTGAATCTTTTCTGCACCTTCTCCAATGCCTTGACATCTTTCCTAAAGTGTGCTGCCCAGGACTGTAAACAATACTCCAGCAGAGCCTGAACCAAGGTTTTATACAAATTCAACATCATCTCCTTACACTTGTCTTCTGTGCCCCTAGTGATAAAGCCTAGGAACCGAATGCTTTATTAACCGCGCTCTCTCAACCTCTCCTGCCACCTTCCATGATTTATGCACTTATGCACCTTGATCCCTCTGCTCCGGCACCCCCTTTATAGTTGTATCCTTTATTTTATATTGTCTCCCCATGTTCTTCCTACCAAAGTGAAGCGCTCCATTTTATGAGGGTATATCAGGGATGGGAACCAAAGAGCTTGGCCAAAGAGGTGGGATTAAGGACAGCCTTAAAGGAGGGAGAGAGAGAGAGGCGGAGAGGTTTAGGGAGGGAATTCCAGATCCTAGGGCCTAGGCAGCTGGAGGCACGGCCGCCAATGGCAGCGATGTTAGAATCTGGGCAAGCTGGAGAGGTCAGAATTGGAGGAGCGCAGAGATGTCAGAGGGGTGGAGGGGCTGGAGGAGGTTACAGAGATAGGGAGGGGTGGAGGGGCTGGAGGAGGTTACAGGGGTAGGGAGGGGTGTAGGGGCTGGAGGAGGTTACAGAGACAGGGAGGGGTGTAGGGACTGGAGGAGTTTACAGAGATAGGGAGGGGTGTAGGGACTGGAGGAGGTTACAGAGATAGGGAGGGGTGTAGGGGCTAGTGGTGGTTACAGAGATGGGGAGAGGTGTAGGGGCTGCAGGAGGTTACAGACATAGGGAGGGGTTTAGGGGCTGGAGGAGGTTACAGAGATAGGGAGGGGTGTAGGGGCTGGAGGAGGTTACAGAGACAGGGAGGGTTGTAGGGGCTGGAGGAGGTTACAGAGACAGGGAGGGGTGTCGGGGCTGGAGGAGGTTACAGAGATAGGGAGGGGTGTAGGGACTGGAGGAGTTTACAGAGATAGGGAGGGGTGTAGTGGCTGGAGGAGGTTACAGAGATAGGGAGGGATGTAGGGGCAGGAGGAGGTTACAGAGATAGGGAGGGGTGTGGGGGCTGGAGGAGGTTACAGAGATAGGGAGGGGTGTAGGGGCTGGAGGAGGTTACAGAGGTAGGGAGGGGTGTGGGGGCTGGAGGAGGTTACAGAGGTAGGGAGGGGTGTGGGGGCTGGAGGAGGTTACAGAGACAGGTAGGGATGTAGGGACTGGAGGAGTTTACAGAGATAGGGAGGGGTGTAGTGGCTGGAGGAGGTTACAGAGATAGGGAGGGATGTAGGGGCAGGAGGAGGTTACAGAGATAGGGAGGGGTGTAGGGGCAGGAGGAGGTTACAGAGTTAGGGAGGGGTGTGGGGGCTGGAGGAGGTTACAGAGATAGGGAGGGGTATAGGGGCTGGAGGAGGTTACAGGGGTAGGGAGGGGTGTACGGGCTGGAGGAGGTTACAGAGATAGGGAGGGGTGTAGCGGCTGGAGGTGGTTACAGAGACAGGGAGGGGTGTAGGAGCTGGAGGAGGTTACAGAGACAGGGAGGGGTGTAGGGTCTGGAGGAGGTTACAGAGATAGGGAGGGGTGTAGGGGCTGGTGGCGGTTACCGAGATGGGGAGAGGTGTAGGGGCTGCAGGAGGTTACAGAGATAGGGATGAGTGTAGGGGCTGGAGGAGGTTACAGAGATAGGGAGGGGTGTAGGATCTGGAGGAGTTTACAGAGATAGGGAGGGGTGTAGGGACTGGAGGAGGTTACAGAGATAGGGAGGGGTGTAGGGGCTGCAGGAGGTTACAGAGATAGGGGTGTATGGTCTGGAGGAGGTTACAGAGATAGGGAGGGGTGTAGGGGCTGGAGGAGATTACAGGGGTAGGGAGGGGTGTAGGGGCTGGAGAAGGTTACAGAGATGGGGAGAGGTGTAGGGGCTGCAGGAGGTTACAGAGATAGGGGTGTATGGTCTGGAGGAGGTTACAGAGATAGGGAGGGGTGTAGGGACTGGAGGAGGTTACAGTGTGTTATGGCAGGTGGATGGTAAGTGCCAAGCTACCTAAACCCCAGGGAAAACTTGAAGGAGCTGCCATAACGATTTGCAATTTGTGCTTATTTTGAGATGGGGCTTTGAATTCAGAAAAAAGACGGCCACCAAGTCTTATAGGTTTCTTACAAAACTAAGTTAAACCTTTATTTATGGAGGAACTGATATTAAGCACATACATAGAGCCACAAATTACTGCTATGATAACTTCTAGATCTTCTAATGAATCTAAACCCCAGTTACACCTCCATTAAGGCAACAGTGTGACACATAGATTTTAAAAGACCCAGGCAAAGAAGCATAATACCCTGAACAATCCAATTCAGAGTGAGTTTTTTTCAGCTTCAGTTCCTTGTAGACAGCAGCCTGAGGCTTAGATGCTGGAAGCTTTTCACACTTGTTTTAGATCTTAGAATGTCTGCCCTTACACACAGCCTTCTCTCCTTTTAACATATTTTCCCTTTCGAATGCAAATTCCCATTGTTTCACTATGTCTTTGGACTTTTACCTCTCTAATAATAAAAATCTATCTTGGTACCAATTTTACCAGTAATCTTTGGGAAAAATAAACACACTGTTTCTTAACTTCTCCTGGCTAGGTGTAATATTTCACTCCCTCTTTTGAATTCAAGCTACTCTGGTTTATTTAAAAATGCAACTGTTCCCTTTACACTTTCCATTCTAAAACTTCCCCCATATTAACTGCTTAACATGTCAAGCCCAGCTTATCTTCTGATAAAACAAAGCCTTCAGAGCAGTTGCTTTTAATTAAATTAAGTCTCTCTCTCTCTCACACACAAACACACACACACACACACACAACCCCCCACAACTAATACTCTACAGAATTCCAAGAACGTTATGAAAATTATTATACCTTCCTGACACACAGTGGGGTTGTTAGGACTGGAGAAGGTAAAAATGAGCACTGCCCTGGGCCTTCAGTCCATATTCTTGTTGCATTAACACTTACTCTGTGAGTTAACATTGTGCCATTTTCAGGACTGGATTTCTCTGATGGATCATGAATCAATGGACTATGACACATCCAACTCTGACCTCCGAGAAACATCAGACTCCCGGTCGAGGACCTCCTCAGCAAGTCTTCAAACGGCCGTCATTGAGGTTAGCTGGTTCGTTTCTCATTTTTCTTTATTGGTGACACAGTGGGCATTCCCTCGATACAGGGTGGGTGGGGGCTTTCCCTCGATACAGGGTGGGGGGGGGCATTCCCTCGACACAGGGTGGGATGGGGGGCGCTATCATTCAGCACGGGGGCCCTCGATCACTCACTGCGGTGTGCTGTAGGTAGGGGTGTCTGGCCATCTAATCCATGTCCTTAGCTTCACACTGTTGCTCTGTGTTTTACTGCTAGGTTCTACTGTCGAGCTGTTCTCTTTGTACAAGCTGTGCCTCGCTGGTCTATGATGAGGAGATCATGGCAGGATGGACTGCAGATGATTCCAATCTGAACACCACTTGTCCATTCTGCAGTCGCTCCTTTCTCCCATTGCTTAATATTGAGATATATGAACCACATCTCCAACAGACCAGGTACAGCATCTCTCTCTCTCTCACACACACACACATATATGCTCCTCTCTTTCCCATGCTCCCTCCTTGTTCTGCACTGTTTCTCTTCCCTGTGCACATTCAGTCTCGCACCCCCACCCCTCTCCCCCACCCCCTCACCTCAGTGCCACCCTCCCCTCGATCCTGCGCCCTCAACCCTCCCCTCGGTCCTGCGCCCTCAACCCTCCCCTCGGTCCTGCGCCCTCAACCCTCCCCTCGGTCCTGCACCCCCAACCCTCCCCTCAGTTCTCTACCCCCCCCCCCCCCCCCCACTCTCCGGTCTGGCACCTCATGCCCCACCCTGTGCCCTTGCCTCGCGCCCTCGTTGCTCCAGCTGTGTCTCTGTGCCTAGGTGCATGTGCTTTGAGTGTCGGAAAGCCATCTCTGCCTGGGAATGAGTTAATAGGTGTTGTGGTTGGCTGCAGTTCTCAGGAAGGCTCAGTGAGCACCACAAGTGTTCAGCTGATGTTGAATGATCACCATGGGAGCACCATGTCCTCTAGCAGCACCCAGTCACCTGTCCTCAGTGACCGCAGCCAGATTCTGAGTGAAGATGAAACTGAGGCCGATTACCTGGGCAAGTGGAGCAGCGTTCTGGTGAGTCCCAAACTGATTTCTCATTGACACTCCAGATATATTCTTTCATATCCCATAACCCAGCTGTTTGATAATCTTGTAATCCAAATGTCGGGGTGGTATCCAGTACCTTGGCTCTTTGACCATTCTGTAATCCAGATGTTGGGTACCACCCAATACTTCAGATGTTGGTGAGCATGCACGATCCCAGCTGTAATCCTGCTCCGTTTCTGCTTTGCTGGTGTAGAGTTGGCTGGGATCCAGACGCGGGGAGCTGAGTCCAGAGCGAGTGACAGTGGCGTATGTCAGTCCCCTGGTGCTGAGGAAGGAGCTGGAGAGCCTGATGGAGAATGAAGGAGACACGGTGCTGTCACAGGCTGAATTCGTAGACAAGCATCCCATCATATTCTGGAACCTGGTTTGGTATTTCCACCGGCTCGAGCTCCCCCATAATCTGCTTCAGCTGGTGTTAACATCGCAACACGTTAAACCACCATCACAGGTAGGCATGTACAGGGGGAGCACACACGCTCATCCTGCAACACATTGGAGCTGTGCGAAGCCTCATGCTTAATCTCACAAACATATTATCCTCACTGGGACTGAGGTGCACTGGGCAGGGACCCACTGCCCACACTGGAACTGTGGTGCACTGGTCAAGGGGCCATGGCCCACACTGGAACTGTGGTGCACTGGTCAAGGGGCCATGGCCCACACTGGAACTGTGGTGTACTGGGCAGGGATCCAGTGGCCGTTCAGAGTGCACTGGTTATTTTGGGATCTGGGAGATGAGACGCCACCATTATAACCAGGTAAATGAAGTTTTGTTGTTGCAGGATTCGCCTCTGTGGATGTTTCACAGCAACACGCTGCTCCGAGTCAGGATCCTGTGGGATGTGCTTACACTTGACCCTAACCAGTGCCCACCCCTTTACGTTTTATGGCGGATGTACAGTAAGTCACTGTCCCCCACCCTGGGACTTATTACTGAATTATCAGAAGAACAGGTTTTTATTATAACCGTGTGAATCTACAGTGACATGCAGCATGTAATGGTGCCATTCGGCCCCTTGGTGTTTGTGCTGGCCCCTGTGGAAGAGCTATTCAGTTAAATCTCACTCCCCTCCCCTTCGCTCATTCCCAGAGTGTTGGAAATGTGTCCTTTTCCTTGTTGAAAGTTCCTATTGAATCTGCTTCCACCCCCCTTTCAGGCAGCGCCTTCCAGATCACAACAACTCGCTGTGTAAAAATACAAAAAGGTTTCCTCATGTTACCTGTGGTTCTTTTACTGATTATTTTAAATGTGTGTCCCTTTGGTCACTGAGCCTCCTACCACTGGAAAGAGTTTCTCCTTGTTCACTCTATCATGATACTCTACCCTTCATGATTTTATGTATGGTTGATGCACATGGTTTATCAGATCTTGTGTAGATTTGCACAGAATTTCCAGCAAAGAAACCGGCCATCTCACCATTCCTGCTGGTGATTCTGTTCCACACGGAGCCTCCTCCCACTGCCTCTTCATCTCCACCCATCACAGAATCTCTCAGTGCAGAAGAGGCCCTTCGGCCCATCGAGTCTGCACTGACACGTGAGAAACACCTGACCTACCTACCTAATCCCTTTGACCAGCACTTGGCCCATAGCCTTGAATGTTATGATGTGCCAAGTGCTCATCCAGGTACTTTTTAAAGGATGTGAGGCAACCCGCCTCCACCTCCCTCCCAGGCAGCGCATTCCAGACCCTCACCACCCTCTGGGTAAAAAAGTTTTTCCTCACATCCCCCCTAAACCTCCTGCCCCTCAACTTGAACTTATGCCCCCTTGTGACTGACCCTTCAACTAAGGGGAACAGCTGCTCCCTATCCGCCCTGTCCGTGCTCCTCATCAACATATCCATCTACTCCTTTCTCCCTCATGTATTTATCCAGCTTCCCCCTTCAATACATCTCTGTTATTCACCTCGACCACTCCCTGAGGGAGCGAGTCCCACATTCTCCCCGCGGGAGCAAGTCCCACATTTTCCCTGCTCCCCGCGGGAGCGAGTCCCACATTCTCCCCGCGGGAGCAAGTCCCACATTTTCCCTGCTCCCCGCGGGAGCAAGTCCCACATTTTCCCTGCTCCCCGCGGGAGCGAGTCCCACCCTCTCCCCGCGGGAGCGAGTCCCACCCTCTCCCCGCGGGAGCGAGTCCCACCCTCTCCCCGCGGGAGCGAGTCCCACCCTCTCCCCGCGGGAGCGAGTCCCACCCTCTCCCCGCGGGAGCGAGTCCCACCCTCTCCCCGCGGGAGCGAGTCCCACCCTCTCCCCGCGGGAGCGAGTCCCACCCTCTCCCCGCGGGAGCGAGTCCCACCCTCTCCCCGCGGGAGCGAGTCCCACCCTCTCCCCGCGGGAGCGAGTCCCACCCTCTCCCCGCGGGAGCGAGTCCCACCCTCTCCCCGCGGGAGCGAGTCCCACCCTCTCCCCGCGGGAGCGAGTCCCACCCTCTCCCCGCGGGAGCGAGTCCCACCCTCTCCCCGCGGGAGCGAGTCCCACCCTCTCCCCGCGGGAGCGAGTCCCACCCTCTCCCCGCGGGAGCGAGTCCCACCCTCTCCCCGCGGGAGCGAGTCCCACCCTCTCCCCGCGGGAGCGAGTCCCACCCTCTCCCCGCGGGAGCGAGTCCCACCCTCTCCCCCGCGGGAGCGAGTCCCCACCCTCTCCCCGCGGGAGCGAGTCCCACCCTCTCCCCGCGGGAGCGAGTCCCACCCTCTCCCCGCGGGAGCGAGTCCACCCTCTCCCCGCGGGAGCGAGTCCACCCTCTCCCCGCGGGAGCGAGTCCCACCCTCTCACGCGGGCCGAAGTCCCAACCCTCTCCCGCGGGAGCGAGTCCCACCCTCTCCCCGCGGGAGCGAGTCCCACCCTCTCCCCGCGGGAGCGAGTCCCACCCTCTCCCCGCGGGAGCGAGTCCCACCCTCTCCCCGCGGGAGCGAGTCCCACCCTCTCCCCGCGGGAGCGAGTCCCACCCTTCCCCGCGGGAGCGAGTCCCACCCTCTCCCCGCGGGAGCGAGTCCCACCCTCTCCCCGCGGGAGCGAGTCCCACCCTCTCCCCCGCGGGAGCGAGTCCCACCCTCTCCCCGCGGGAGCGAGTCCCACCCTCTCCCCGCTGGGAGCGAGTCCCACCCTCTCCCCGCGGGAGCGAGTCCCACCCTCTCCCCGCGGGAGCGAGTCCCACCCTCTCCCCGCGGGAGCGAGTCCCACCCTCTCCCCGCGGGAGCGAGTCCCACCCTCTCCCCGCGGGAGCGAGTCCCACCCTCTCCCCGCGGGAGCGAGTCCCACCCTCTCCCCGCGGGAGCGAGTCCCACCCTCTCCCCGCGGAGCGAGTCCCACCCTCTCCCCGCGGGAGCGAGTCCCACCCTCTCCCCGCGGGAGCGAGTCCCACCCTCTCCCCGCGGGAGCGAGTCCCACCCTCTCCCCGCGGGAGCGAGTCCCACCCTCTCCCCGCGGGAGCGAGTCCCACCCTCTCCCCGCGGGAGCGAGTCCCACCCTCTCCCCGCGGGAGCGAGTCCCACCCTCTCCCCGCGGGAGCGAGTCCCACCCTCTCCCCGCGGGAGCGAGTCCCACCCTCTCCCCGCGGGAGCGAGTCCCACCCTCTCCCCGCGGGAGCGAGTCCCACCCTCTCCCCGCGGGAGCGAGTCCCACCCTCTCCCCGCGGGAGCGAGTCCCACCCTCTCCCCGCGGGAGCGAGTCCCACCCTCTCCCCGCGGGAGCGAGTCCCACCCTCTCCCCGCGGGAGCGAGTCCCACCCTCTCCCCGCGGGAGCGAGTCCCACCCTCTCCCCGCGGGAGCGAGTCCCACCCTCTCCCCGCGGGAGCGAGTCCCACCCTCTCCCCGCGGGAGCGAGTCCCACCCTCTCCCCGCGGGAGCGAGTCCCACCCTCTCCCCGCGGGAGCGAGTCCCACCCTCTCCCCGCGGGAGCGAGTCCCACCCTCTCCCCGCGGGAGCGAGTCCCACCCTCTCCCCGCGGGAGCGAGTCCCACCCTCTCCCCGCGGGAGCGAGTCCCACCCTCTCCCCGCGGGAGCGAGTCCCACCCTCTCCCCGCGGGAGCGAGTCCCACCCTCTCCCCGCGGGAGCGAGTCCCACCCTCTCCCCGCGGGAGCGAGTCCCACCCTCTCCCCGCGGGAGCGAGTCCCACCCTCTCCCCGCGGGAGCGAGTCCCACCCTCTCCCCGCGGGAGCGAGTCCCACCCTCTCCCCGCGGGAGCGAGTCCCACCCTCTCCCCGCGGGAGCGAGTCCCACCCTCTCCCCGCGGGAGCGAGTCCCACCCTCTCCCCGCGGGAGCGAGTCCCACCCTCTCCCCGCGGGAGCGAGTCCCACCCTCTCCCCGCGGGAGCGAGTCCCACATTCCCGCCCAGCTCCCCGGGTAAAGACGTTTCTCCTGAATTCCCCATCGGATTTATTAGTGACTGTCTTATATTGATGGTCCCTCCCCCACCTAGTCCTGGTCTCCCAAACTGGAAACATCTCTACCCTATCAAAATTTTTCATAATCTCAAAGACCTCAGTTAGGTCACCCCTTAGCTTCCTCTTTCCTTGTATAGAATCTTGGTGAGACCACACCAGGATTATTGTGTACAGTTTTGTTCTCCTTACCTAAGGAAGGAAATACTGGCCATAGAGAGAATGCAACAAAGGTTCACCAGACTAATTAATCCCTGGGGTGGCGGGACTGTCCTATGAGGAGGGATTGAGGAGACTGGGCCTGTATTCTGTAGAGTTTAGCAGATTGAGAGGTGACCTCATTGAAGTGTATAAAATTCTTACAGGGCTCGACAGGGTAGATGCAGGAAGGATGTTTCTCCTGGTTGGGGGTCTAGAACCAGGGGACACAGTCTCAGAATAAGAGGTCAGCCATTTAGGACTGAGATGAGTAGGAATTTTTTCAGTCAGCGGCTGGTGAATCTTTGGAATTCTCTGCCCCAGGGAGCTGTGGAGGCTCAGTCACCGAGTATGTTCAAAGCAGAGGTTGATAGATTTCTAGATACCAATGACATCACAGGATAAGGGGATAGTGTGGGAGGATGGTTTTGAGGTGGAAGATCAGCCATGGTCTAGTTGGATGGCAGAGCAGGCTCGAGGGGCTGAATGGCCTCCTCCTGTGTTCCCAAAGAACTCCAGTCTGTTCAATCTCTACCAATAGTTATAACCTCTTGGATCTGGTATCAGTTTTTTTTTGCACTTTCTCCAGTGCTTTTATTTCCTTGATAAAATATGGAAGCAGGAATCGTGCACAGTACTCAGTGCAATCAGACGGAGGGTTATATAGACATACTGTCAGATGTGTACAGACGTGTTCAGTGTACAGACACAGTCAGATGTGTACAGAAGTGTTCACTTTTGTGTACAGTCAGATGTGTACAGTTGTTCACTCTGTGTACAGACACAGTCAGATGTGTACAGAGGTGTTCACTGTGTACAAACCCATAGTCAGATGTATACAGAGGTGTTCACCCCTGTGTACAGACACACAGTCAGATGTATACAGAGGTGTTCACTGTGTACACTCACACAGATGTGTACCGAGGTATTCACCCGTGTACAGACACTGTTTTGGGGGTAACCTGCTAACCATACATTTAAAATGCCAACAACTTCAGACCACGAACACTCTCCTCTATCTTCACCCCTTTTTTAATCCCTTTATGAAAAAAAAAATTTAAATTTTTATTTACTTATTTTTATTTTCATTTATTTATTAATTGTTTTAACCCTTTTCTCCCAATCATCACTCCCTCCCCCCACCCCCAAAAGGGCCTGTTACTTGTTCCATGTTGTTCTTTCACAGAGTGCTTACGCTTGTTCTGCTATAACACATTCTGCTTTCTTTACCTTTCTGCCACTATCAGCACCTCCTTTAGCCCCTACCACTACCGTTAACACTCCCTTTGTCTTTTTGTCCAGGACATCTTTTCTCAATCTCTCCTTCGCCCCCACCTATTGCTGGCCTTCTATCCAGCTTCACCGCCTCCCCCCCCCCCCCCCCCCCCCCCACCTCCCCTTAAACAATATAAATTTCATCACATTTCTACTTCTCTTTAGCTCTGAAGAAGGGTCATACAGACTCGAAACGTTAACTCTGTACCTCTCTCCACAGACGCTGTCAAGACTTGCTGAGTTTTCCCAGCAATTTCTGCTTTCATTTAAAATGCCTGTTCGTGCCCTGGTGAGGGCTGCATTACGTGTGCATTGTATTCAATTGAGTGAAGTCTCTGCAGTTTTGTTAGGATACCTGGGCTGGAGCTGTTCAGAGCCCAGCATCTGTAACGGTTTCTTGCTGTGCAGTGGAACTTGGGTCATTGCAGTGCCAGGTCCTATGGCTGCAGCAGTCAGTAGCTGCAGGTTAGGAAGAGGATTCTGCTCCTGATGGCTCTCCACCGACCTCTGCTGGCAAGTGTGGATAGCGCAACCTGCTGTGATTTCCTCCCCACAGGGGAATGAATGCTGCAGGATTGTACCTGAAGAGAGATGACATGGCGCGGGGGGGGTGGTCATCATGAGTTTCTGGATTCCAGTCAGGGGAATGATGAGGGGGTTTGCTGGATTTCAGTCGGTGAAGATTCCCATTCACGGTGTTTGTCCGTAAAGGTACAGGCTCGGTCTAAGTGCTGGTGTGTCGTTTGCAGGTCAGCTGCCCATGCACCAGTGGAGGACAGTGAACCAGCCCTTTACTCTAAGCTACCTGGAGGAGGTGGTCCGCTATGTCGGGTTAAATGAGGTGCATAAAGCCATCAACATGATCGTGGAGACACTGGGTCATCAGCCAGCACAACCTCCTCTACAGAGGTAGGAGGGCAGGATTCCGTGCAATGGGTGAGAGGCAGGCTTTTTGTGTCTGCCAGCTCACCAGTCTCTGTGTGTGTGTGTCTGTGTCTGTGTGTGTCTGTGTGTGTCTGTGTGTGTCTGTGTGTGTCTGTGTGTGTCTGTGTGTGTCTGTGTGTGTCTGTGTGTGTGTCTGTGTGTGTGTCTGTGTGTGTGTGTGTGTGTGTCTGTGTCTGTGTGTGTCTGTGTGTGTGTCTGTGTGTGTGTCTGTGTGTGTGTGTCTGTGTGTGTGTCTGTGTGTGTGTGTCTGTCTGTGTGTGTCTGTGTGTGTCTGTGTGTGTGTGTGTGTGTCTGTGTCTGTGTGTGTGTGTCTGTGTGTGTGTGTCTGTGTGTGTGTGTCTGTGTGTGTGTCTGTGTGTGTGTCTGTGTGTGTGTGTCTGTGTGTGTGTGTGTGTCTGTGTGTGTGTGTCTGTGTGTGTGTGTGTGTCTGTGTGTGTGTGTGTGTGTGTGTCTGTCTGTGTGTGTGTCTGTGTGTGTGTGTGTGTCTGTCTGTGTGTGTGTGTGTCTGTGTGTGTCTGTGTGTGTGTCTGTGTGTGTGTGTGTCTGTGTGTGTGTGTGTCTGTGTGTGTGTGTGTCTGTCTGTGTGTGTGTGTGTGTCTGTCTGTGTGTGTGTGTCTGTCTGTGTGTGTGTGTGTGTGTGTGTGTCTGTGTGTGTGTGTGTGTCTGTGTGTGTGTCTGTGTGTGTGTGTGTCTGTGTGTGTGTGTGTCTGTGTGTGTGTGTCTGTGTGTGTGTCTGTGTGTGTGTCTGTGTGTGTGTGTCTGTGTCTGTGTGTGTGTGTCTGTGTGTGTGTCTGTGTGTGTGTGTGTCTGTGTGTGTGTGTGTGTCTGTGTGTGTCTGTGTGTGTGTCTGTGTGTGTGTGTGTCTGTGTGTGTGTCTGTGTCTGTGTGTGTGTGTGTCTGTGTGTGTGTGTGTCTGTGTCTGTGTGTGTCTGTGTGTGTGTGTGTCTGTGTGTGTGTGTGTGTGTCTTTGTGTGTGTGTGTCTGTGTCTGTGTGTGTGTGTGTGTGTGTGTGTGTGTCTGTGTGTGTGTGTCTTTGTGTGTGTGTGTCTTTGTGTGTGTGTGTCTGTGTCTGTGTGTGTGTGTGTGTGTCTGTGTGTGTGTGTCTGTGTGTGTGTGTCTTTGTGTGTGTGTGTCTTTGTGTGTGTGTGTCTTTGTGTGTGTGTGTCTGTGTCTGTGTGTGTGTGTGTGTGTGTGTGTGAGGGTCTCATCCCTCTGCCCTGCCTGTGGCTCTCCCCGAGTCCCTCACCGCCCCTCCCCCCTCACACCCCCCCTCACTCCCCCTCACGCCCCCCCCACGCCCCCCTCGCTCCCCCTCACGCCCCCCTCGCTCCCCCCTCGGTCCCCCTCACGCCCCCCCCACGCCCCCCTCACGCCCCCCTCGCTCCCCCTCACGCCCCCCTCGCGCCCCCCTCGCTCCCCCTCACGCCCCCCTCGCTCCCCCTCACGACCCCTCACGCCCCCCCCACGCCCCCCTCGCGCCCCCCTCGCTCCCCCTCACGCCCCCCTCGCTCCCCCTCGCTCCACCTCACTCCCCCTCACGCCCCCTCGCTCCCCCTCACGCCCCCCTCGCTCCCCGTTTTTGGTTAATTTGTTCTCTGAAAGGAGAGCTCTCCACTGTGAGGCTGAAGAGGCGCTGGGAGTTTCAGGAGCTCCAGGGAAAGTGCAGCCTAAGAGTGGGTCAGTGCTCTCAAACTGGGTGAAGAAGTTTAACCTGTTCCTTTCTCTTACCTCCGGTAGGAGTCTGTACAGAGAGATTCTCTTCCTGACCATGGCTGCACTGGGGAAGGACAACATGGATATCGGTGAGGGTCCATACAGTGTACACTGTGACATTATCAGAGACGCTGTGTGTCTGTCACGAATCTTCTATCTGCCGGCCGGTGTTTCCAATCGGAATTTCCAGTGGAGTATTGTCATCCTCTTGCAAACATGCAGATACTGTAACTCTGAAGTGAAATAGGCATTCCTACCAACATCAAACAGATTCTCTCCCTCTCCATGATGTTATCAGGCAGTTAGATACAGAGTAAAGCGCCCTCTACACTGTCCCCATCAAACACTCCCAGGACAGGTACAGCACGGGGTTAGATACAGAGTAAAGCGCCCTCTACACTGTCCCCATCAAACACTCCCAGGACAGGTACAGCACGGAGTTAGATACAGAGTAAAGCTCCCTCTACACTGTCCCCATCAAACACTCCCAGGACAGGTACAGCACGGGGTTAGATACAGAGTAAATCTCCCTCTACACTGTCCCCACCAAACACTCCCAGGACAGGTACAGCACGGGGTTAGATACAGAGTAAAGCTCCCTCTACACTGTCCCCATCAAACACGTTTCGTCACTGCCTCTAGTGTGTTTTGTATCCTGCATTTGCTTCCTCCGTTGTTTTACTCGATAGGGAGTTTCCTGTTTGTCCGGATGGGCTGCACTCACTGATGTGTTTTATTTGTGTGGGATTTTGAGGATCTACCTGTACAATGTTTAGAAATAACCGTTTTTTCTCTCTCCTTTTTCACTGTCCCTTTCTCTGTCCCTCTTCTGTGTCTCTCTCTTCCATTCTCTCCTGCTTCCCCCTCACTCGCTCTCTCTCTCATTCCCCCCCCCCCCGCACATTTCGCCCTCACTCACTTTCTCTCACCCACCCTCTTCCCCCCCCCGCCCCTTGCCCTCCCTCTCTTGCTCCCCCATCCCCTTCCTCCTCTCCCATCCCCCTTCTCTCCCTCACCGAACCCCCTCCCTCTCTTTCTCATTTCCCCAACCCCCCATCTCTCTCTCGTTCTCCCGTCCCCCGTCTCTCTTGCTTCCCCTCCTTATGTGTGATTCTAACAGGTGTATTTGACAAGAGATACCGGACCGCGTGTACCCGCCTGGCCAGCTCCCGGGGCTCAGAGCAGCTGAAGCAGGACCGTGTTCTGCCTCCGAGTGCCAAGGCCGTTGACTGTCGGAAAACCTTTGGAGTTTTGTTGGAATGCTGATCCCCAGGCCACGCTCAGCAAGAAGGTTCATGGCAGCAGGGGACGGCCGCCTATGCTACGAGGAGAGACAGTCTGTCCGAATGTCCTGTGTGTGTGTATATAGATTCTCCTTTGAAAATTGCACTGTGGGTGTTGCATGCCACGCACACCCTGTAAATATCATAGTATTCAACGCTGTGCAACGTGGCAAGCCGGCAAAGAGTGGGAGTGTGTAACTGTGTAAGATACAAAGCAGATAAGTGGCCTGGAAGAGGAAATATTTTTTACAGTTGGAATATATGATCCAGTCTGAGAGTTTGGGATGGGGTGTGTTTGTGTTTTTGTGTGTGTGTGTGTGTGTGTGCGTGTGTGGGGTCAGATAGCTGGATCGCCACACACACTGACAAACTGGCTGCAGTCTGTGTGTTATTAACCCTTTGACAGCCACAAAAGGTGATTTTTAGATCGTGGTCTGTCCTAGTTTGTTTTTAAATTATTCTGTTCGTAGGTTTGACATTGTTGAATCACGGTGTCAGGTCCAGGCTTTGGGAGAGAGGGGAGGGGAGGGAAGCTGGTGTGGTTCCCATCCTGGTGGGGGGGGGTGGGGGGGGGGGGAAAGAACTACACCTCAGTTCCACCTCACCTATCTTTACTCCACGACTTTTAATACCCTTAGCCAATAAAAACCTATCCACCTCAGTCTGGCTGATCCCCAGGGAGACAGTTCCAGACTTCCACTCTCCTTTGTGTGAAAAAATGCTTCCTGACATTGCCCCTGAATAACCTGGCTCTCATTTTAACGTTCTGCCCTGTGACTCTGGACACTCAGCCCCCAATTTCCACCCCCCCCACCCCACCCCACCAAATGCATTCCCTGATATTCTCACCACCCCTACCCCTTTTTACTCCAGTCCCCAGGGTGGGTTTCAGCCCAGGCAGCATTCAGGGTGTGAGAGTGGAAGCCTCCCACAGTGATGTGGAACTGACCCACTCCCCCAGGCCATGTCAGCCAAGGGGAAGGATTTTGCAGGGCACCTGTCTCAATGTTAAGGCGCACTGTGCTTTGCTGTCCTCATTGGCACTTTATAGACTTAGTTATTTTAAGTTTTTAATTTTGTTTCAGAAGGTGCTAGTCTATATTTGGAATTTAGGTCCTGCTGCTGGCTCCAGGCCTTCAGAATGTCATGGAAAGAGGTGTCTGTCTGCCTGTCGGTCTGTCTCCTTGCCTGTGTGTCCCTGGGCTGAGTGTCGATTTGGTGGGGGAAGGACACAGGCAGGGATCCAATCCTTACTGCAGTTATCCCAGACCTCGGGAAGGAAGAAATAAAGGCTAATCCCTGGAGACCAGCATCAAGCTGCGGTAGGAGAGCGGGGACGGGGGAGAAAGGGCCTTTGGAGACTCCGGCTGCGAAGGGTGGGTGGACCCAGTGAGACCAGGCTGCATGAAGGGGCATCTCTGTCCATTTGGCATCCATATGGGGCTTGTGCCCGTGCGTGACAGAGACATGAAGTTCAGCAGATACTCTGACATTTCAATGTTCAACATGCTTCCTGTGAGAGGCATCTGACTACTGCAAACAGTATTTATTTCTGCAAAAAGCCATGTTAGTGCTGCTGTTATTAGTGGTGTAAATATTTTCTGAGCTGACACGCTGCTGTCAGTGTGAGTATGAGCGAGTGTGTGTGGGGGTGGATGTGGAGGTGGTTGGTGAGTCAACAGCCACAGATACCAGGCCCGGCCACTGCCCCTGGGGTGATCACCTGCCCAGGTGCTGTTTGCACTTAACGTTCGGACTCTCCGTGTCCCATCCCGTCCCGTGGGATCTGTCCCATGAGTGATCAAAGCAGACACACCAGCACAGTACTAGCACAAAGGTGGTTACGGATGAGGGAGGCCATTCAGCCCATCTTCCTTCAATCATCCACCAACACGCTGAAGCCATTGTTTAAATGATCTGGGGCTGTACTGTGGGCGTTTAGGGTCGTCCCTCTTTGCAGGCTGTGCCCTTTGGGTTTTGGACTAGATGAGCAGTGGTCCTCACCCCCACTCTCCCCTCACCCCCTCCACACTCATCCCCCTCCCCCCACACTCACCCCCTCCCCACTCAACCCCCTCCCCCTCCACACTCAACCCCCCCTCCCCCTCCACACTCAACCCCCCCTCCCCCTCCACACTCAACCCCCCCTCCCCCTCCACACTCAACCCCCCCTCCCCCTCCACACTCAACCCCCCCTCCCCCTCCACACTCAACCCCCCCTCCCCCTCCACACTCAACCCCCCCTCTCCCTCCACACTCAACCCCCCCTCCCCCTCCACACTCAACCCCCCCTCCCCCTCCACACTCAACTCCCCCCTCCCCCTCCACACTCAACTCCCCCCTCCCCCTCCACACTCAACCCCCCCCCGGCCCCCTCCACACTCAACCCTCCTCCCCTGTGCACCCCTGCATCCCTCTGAAAAAGGGATCTATCCATTTACATAGAAATGTGAGGCTGTGAGGGGCTTCTGTCTTCCACAAGGCCCAGGACAGCTCCAGGTTCCTGCCCCAGTGATTGGATTGCAGTCAGGCCTATGGGTTAAGCAGAGGGAGCAATCCTTCGGGATTCCTGCTCCTGATGGATGAGCTGTGATTCGTCCTGGACACCGTGAGTAAAGATGGGATTATCCCAGTCATAAAGCATTAACACAATCAGATCCCAGCAGTGCTTTCTGTCCAGACACATGACAGAGAGAGACTACAGAATGACTGGTACCCGAGAGTCAGCACCTTCAGGAGAGAAGGGGGACCTGTACCCCAGTGAGAGTCAGCACCTTCAGGAGGAGAGGGAGTCCAGTACCCCAGTGAGAGTCAGCACCTTCAAAAGGAGAGGGAGTCCAGTACCCCAGTGAGAGTCAGCACCTTCAGGAGAGGAGGGAGACCTGTACCCCAGTGAGAGTCAGCACCTTCAGGAGAGGAGGGAGACCTGTACCCCAGTGAGAGTCAGCACCTTCAGGAGAGGAGGGGGACCCGTACCCCAGTGAGAGTCAGCACCTTCAGGAGAGGAGGGGGACCCGTACCCCAGTGAGAGTCAGCACCTTCAGGAGAGGAGGGGACCTGTACCCCAGTGAGAGTCAGCACCTTCAGGAGAGGAGGGGACCTGTACCCCAGTGAGAGTCAGCACCTTCAGGAGAGGAGGGGACCCCGTACCCCAGTGAGAGTCAGCACCTTCAGGAGAGGAGGGGACCTGTACCCCAGTGAGAGTCAGCACCTTCAGGAGAGGAGGGGGACCTGTACCCCAGTGAGAGTCAGCACCTTCAGGAGAGGAGGGGGACCTGTACCCCAGTGAGAGTCAGCACCTTCAGGAGAGGAGGGGACCTGTACCCCAGTGAGAGTCAGCACCTTCAGGAGAGGAGGGAGACCTGTACCCCAGTGAGAGTCAGCACCTTCAGGAGAGGAGGGGGACCTGTACCCCAGTGAGAGTCAGCACCTTCAGAAGAGGAGGGAGACCTGTACCCCAGTGAGAGTCAGCACCTTCAGGAGAGGATGGGACCTGTACCCCAGTGAGAGTCAGCACCTTCAGGAGAGGAGGGGACCCCGTACCCCAGTGAGAGTCAGCACCTTCAGGAGAGGAGGGAGACCTGTACCCCAGTGAGAGTCAGCACCTTCAGGAGAGGAGGGGGAATTAATTTTAATGTAGAATTCTTTCAAATGAGGGAGGGGTAAATTGTGTTTTTGAAGGACAGTAAGCAGGTTATAGATTGACAAAACTGCCCCGAATAGGAAAAGTTAGACAATCACAGCTGTGGGAGTTTTAACTGAGCCCAGTATACAGTGTCCTAGACACACTGGCTGGGAAGGTCAGATATACAGTGTCCTAGACACTTGCTCAGGGGAGGGTATAGTGTGTCTCTGACACTCACGCAGGTGAGAGAGGGGTGGTGACTAGTATAGTCTGTCCCAGGCACCATTGCTGGGGCTGTGTCTTGTATATGATGTCCTGGGCACTGCCTGGGTGGGGTGGTGGTGTCTGGTATACAGTGTACTGGGCACTCACTTGCAGGGAGAAGGTCTGTTATACAGTGCCCTGGGCACTCACTGGGAGGGAGGTGGTGTCTGGTATACAGTGTACTGGGCACTCACTGGGAGGGAGGAGGTGTCTGGTATACAGTGTACTGGGCACTCACTGGGAGGGAGGAGGTGTCTGGTATACAGTGTACTGGGCACTCACTGGGAGGGAGGAGGTGTCTGGTATACAGTGTGCTGGGCACTCACTGGGAGGGAGGAGGTGTCTGGTATACAGTGTACTGGGCACTCACTTGCAGGGAGAAGGTCTGTTATACAGTGCCCTGGGCACTCACTGGGAGGGAGGTGGTGTCTGGTATACAGTGCCCTGGGCACTCACTGGGAGGGAGGTGGTGTCTGGTATACAGTGTACTGGGCACTCACTGGGAGGGAGATGGTGTCTGGTATACAGTGTACTGGGCACTCACTGGGACGGAGGTGGTGTCTGGTATACAGTGCCCTGGGCACTCACTGGGAGGGAGGTGGTGTCTGTTACACAGTGCCCTGGGCACTCACTGGGAGGGAGGTGGTGTCTGTTATACGGTGCCCTGGGCACTCACTGGGAGGGAGGTGGTGTCTGGTATAGTGTGCTGGGCACTCACTGGGAGGGAGGTGGTGTCTGGTATACAGTGCGCTGGGCACTCACTGGGAGGGAGGTGGTGTCTGGTATACAGTGTGCTGGGCACTCGCTGGGAGGGAGGTGGTGTCTGGTATACAGTGTGCTGGGCACTCACTGGGAGGGAGGAGGTGTCTGGTATACAGTGTACTGGGCACTCACTTGCAGAGAGAAGGTCTGTTATACAGTGCCCTGGGCACTCACTGGGAGGGAGGTGGTGTCTGGTATACAGTGTGCTGGGCACTCACTGGGAGGGAGGAGGTGTCTGGTATACAGTGTACTGGGCACTCACTTGCAGGGAGAAGGTCTGTTATACAGTGCCCTGGGCACTCACTGGGAGGGAGGTGGTGTCTGGTATACAGTGTACTGGGCACTCACTGGGAGGGAGGTGGTGTCTGGTATACAGTGTGCTGGGCACTCACTGGGAGGGAGGAGGTGTCTGGTATACAGTGTACTGGGCACTCACTTGCAGGGAGAAGGTCTGTTATACAGTGCCCTGGGCACTCACTGGGAGGGAGATGGTGTCTGGTATACAGTGTACTGGGCACTCACTGGGAGGGAGGTGGTGTCTGGTATACAGTGTGCTGGGCACTCACTGGGAGGGAGGAGGTGTCTGTTACACAGTGCCCTGGGCATTCACTGGGAGGGAGGAGGTGTCCGTTCTACAGTGCCCTAGGCACTCTGAATTGCACTGTGCAATGTTCCCTTTGTTCTGTTTTACCTGTGAAATTGCTGAATGATCAGCCTTACTGTACAAATCTATTTGCTGATCAGTAAAACCTGGACATTGTGAGCAACTCCTGTCTCTGTCTCTACCTTATCAATTTTCTTTCTTCAAAATACATCACCTCGACAGTGCAACATTCATTCAGTACTGACCCTCTGACAGTGCTGCACTCCCTTAGTACTGACTTTCCGACAGTGCAGCACTCCCTCAGTACTGACCCTCCGACAGTGCAACATTCATTCAGTACTGACCCTCCGACAGTGCAGCGCTCCCTCAGTACTGACCCTCCGACAGTGCAACATTCATTCAGTACTGACCCTCTGACAGTGCTGCACTCCCTTAGTACTGACTCTCTGACAGTGCAGCACTCCCTCAGTACTGATCCTCCGACAGTGCGGTGCCCCCTTAGTACTGACCCTCTGACAGTGCGGCGCTCCCTCAGTACTGACCCTCCGACTGTGCAACATTCATTCAGTACTGACTCTCCGACAGTGCAGCACTCCCTCAGTACTGATCCTCCGACAGTGCGGTGCCCCCTTAGTACTGACCCTCTGACAGTGCGGCGCTCCCTCAGTACTGACCCTCTGACAGCGCGGTGCTCCCTCAGGACTGACCCTCCGACAGTGCAGCACTCCCTCAGTACTGACCCTCCGACAGTGCGGCACTCCCTCAGTACTGACCCTCCCACAGTGCGGCACTCCCTCAGTACTGACCCTCCCACAGTGCGGCACTCCCTCAGTACTGACCCTCCGACAGTGCGGCGCTCCCTCAGTACTGACCCTCCCACAGTGCGGCACTCCCTCAACACTGACCCTCCGACAGTGCAACATTCATTCAGTACTGACCCTCTGACAGTGCTGCACTCCCTTAGTACTGACTCTCCGACAGTGCAGCACTCCCTCAGTACTGATCCTCCGACAGTGCGGCGCTCCCACAGTACTGACCCTCTTACAGTGCTGCACTCCCTTAGTACTGACCCTCCGACAGTGCAGCACTCCCTCAGTACTGATCCTCCGACAGTGCGGTGCCCCCTTAGTACTGACCCTCCGACAGTGCGGCACTCCCTCAGTACTGACCCTCTGACAGTGCAACATTCATTCAGTACTGACCCTCTGACAGTGCGGTGCTCCCTCAGGACTGACCCTCCGACAGTGCAGCACTCCCTCAGGACTGACCCTCCGACAGTGCGGCGCTCCCTCAGTACTGACCCTCCGACAGTGCGGCGCTCCCTCAGTACTGACCCTCCGACAGTGCGGCGCTCCCTCAGTACTGACCCTCCGACAGTGCGGCGCTCCCTCAGTACTGACCCTCCGACAGTGCGGCGCTCCCTCAGCACTGATCCTCCGACCGTGCGGCGCTCCCTCAGTACTGACCCTCCCACAGTGCGGCACTCCCTCAACACTGACCCTCCGACAGTGCAACATTCATTCAGTACTGACCCTCTGACAGTGCTGCACTCCCTTAGTACTGACTCTCCGACAGTGCAGCACTCCCTCAGTACTGATCCTCCGACAGTGCGGCGCTCCCACAGTACTGACCCTCTTACAGTGCTGCACTCCCTTAGTACTGACCCTCCGACAGTGCAGCACTCCCTCAGTACTGATCCTCCGACAGTGCGGTGCCCCCTTAGTACTGACCCTCCGACAGTGCGGCACTCCCTCAGTACTGACCCTCCGACAGTGCAACATTCATTCAGTACTGACCCTCTGACAGTGCGGTGCTCCCTCAGGACTGACCCTCCGACAGTGCAGCACTCCCTCAGTACTGACCCTCCGACAGTGCGGCGCTCCCTCAGTACTGACCCTCCGAAAGTGCGGCGCTCCCTCAGCACTGATCCTCCGACCGTGCGGCGCTCCCTCAGCACTGACCCTCAGTACTGATCCTCCGACCGTGCGGCACTCCGCCGGTACTGCTCGGGATTAAACTGCCGCTTTGCCGGTTCCCATGACAGCGGCTCTGACCAATCAGCTACTGCCTTTAAAAGCAAAATCCTGCGGACGCAGGAAAAACTCAGCGGGTCCGACAGGGTCTCTCAATGCGGGGACCCCACACGTTTCCCTTCGTTTTCCCAGCATTTCCCGCCGGGTTTTATTTTAACTCATTCGTTCAGTCGCACTTGTCGAATTAACGGTGCCCGAGCTGGGGGTGGGGGGGGAGCCAATCAGCGAACCCGAAACATACAAACAGTGAATCGGCTCGAGTCTCAGTTTCGCCTCCCTTGATTGGCGTAGGTCCGGTCCTTTAGCAGATTGACTCCTGTCCCTGCCAATCAGCGCATAGGGCTCGCCGCCAATCAAAACACCAGAAAAGGCCGTTCTTAGGATGATGGACAGGATTATGAGCCAATCATCGGTGAAGGGGCTGGTCCGAGGACATGAAGGGCGCCAGGGACATTTTGGCGGGAAGAATGGAGGCTGAGGCTCGCGATTCCGTGGAGAGCGGGGGAGGGGAGCCCGGGGCGAGCGAGCCGGGTCCCGGGGATCAGGGAGATACCGGGGGTGCTGAGCCCGGTCCCGCGGCTCAGGGAGATACCAGGGGGGCCGAGGTTCAGGCCGATGCCGGGGAGGCCGAGCCCGGTCCCGCGGTTCAGGCCGATGCCGGGGAGGCCGAGCCCGGTCCCGCCGTTCAGGCCGACGCCGAGGGGAGCGGAGCGGGGCAGCTGCTGCCCGCAGACCTGGACATATCGGCCGGCTCCGAGGGAGAGGCCGCGCTTCAGGCTGAGGGGTCGAAGCGGCTGAAACTGTTCTCGGCGGCGATGGAAACAACCGTGGAGAAGCTTCTGGAAGCGGCCAGGTAACGGCAAACGGGACTGGCTCAGTCTGATCCCATTATAACCTCGGCACTGACCCTCCGACAGTGCGGCGCTCCCTCAGTACTGACCCTCCGACAGTGCGGCGCTCCCTCGGCACTGACCCTCTGACAGTGCGGCGCTCCCTCAGTACTGACCCTCCGACAGTGCGGCACTCCCTCAGCACTGACCCTCCGACAGTGCGGCGCTCCCTCGGCACTGACCCTCTGACAGTGCGGCGCTCCCTCGGCACTGACCCTCCGACAGTGCGGCGCTCCCTCGGCACTGACCCTCCGACAGTGCGGCGCTCCCTCGGCACTGACCCTCTGACAGTGCGGCGCTCCCTCGGCACTGACCCTCCGACAGTGCGGCGCTCCCTCGGCACTGACCCTCCGACAGTGCGGCGCTCCCTCGGCACTGACCCTCGGCCAGTGCGGCGCTCCCTCGGCCAGCGCGGCGCTCCCTCGGCACTGACCCTCCGACAGTGCAGCACTCCCTCAGCGCTGACCCTCGGCCAGTGCGGCGCTCCCTCGGCACTGACCCTCGGCCAGTGCGGCGCTCCCTCGGCACTGACCCTCCGACAGTGCGGCATTCCCTCAGCGCTGACCCTCTGACAGTGCAGCACTCCCTCAGCGCTGACCCTCTGACAGTGCGGCATTCCCTCGGCACTGACCCTCGGCCAGCGCGGCGCTCCCTCGGCACTGACCCTCGGCCAGCGCGGCGCTCCCTCGGCACTGACCCTCGGCCAGCGCGGCGCTCCCTCGGCACTGACCCTCGGCCAGCGCGGCGCTCCCTCGGCACTGACCCTCGGCCAGCGCGGCGCTCCCTCGGCACTGACCCTCGGCCAGCGCGGCGCTCCCTCGGCACTGACCCTCGGCCAGCGCGGCGCTCCCTCGGCACTGACCCTCGGCCAGCGCGGCGCTCCCTCGGCACTGACCCTCGGCCAGCGCGGCGCTCCCTCGGCACTGACCCTCGGCCAGCGCGGCGCTCCCTCGGCACTGACCCTCGGCCAGCGCGGCGCTCCCTCGGCACTGACCCTCGGCCAGCGCGGCGCTCCCTCGGCACTGACCCTCGGCCAGCGCGGCGCTCCCTCGGCACTGACCCTCGGCCAGCGCGGCGCTCCCTCGGCACTGACCCTCGGCCAGCGCGGCGCTCCCTCGGCACTGACCCTCGGCCAGCGCGGCGCTCCCTCGGCACTGACCCTCGGCCAGCGCGGCGCTCCCTCGGCACTGACCCTCCGACAATGCGGCGCTCCCTCGGCACTGCCACTCTGTCCTGCCACTGGGACAGGATATATCCAGGGCTGGTGGTGGTACCGTACCTTACAGACTGTGTCAGGCTGCAGCTTGACTTGTCTGTGGTACAGTTCTTCCATATCTGGCACAAGCCGTCATATGTCAGTAAAGAGGATGGTCCATCCGGTTTCATTCCTTATTGACTTTCCAGTGATATTGATACAGCTGAGTGGATTGCTAGCCCATTTCACACGGTAGTTAAATGTCATCCACGCTGCTGTGTTTCTGGAGTCACGTGTAGGCCGGTCCAGCTAAGGACAGATTTCCCTCCCTAAAGGATGTAAGTGAACCAGATGGGTTTTAACGACAATTAACAATGGTTTCTTGGTCATCATCAGACTTTTCATTCCAGATTTTTTTTATTGAATTTAAATTCCACCGTCTGCCATGGCGGATCTCAAACCCAGGTCCCCCTCCTAGTCCAGTGACAATACCACTACGCCACCTCCTCACCTTGCCCTTTTGCTCCCTCTCACTTTCAGCCACTCAGACTGCGCTCAAATGTTCATGATCCATGTGGTTCTGAGGAGGCCCCAGTGATCAGTCAGACCTCCCCGGACATGGGGTGATATAAATTAAACAATACTTAGCCTCTGGCGTCTGCTGTCCGTGGGGACTTCCCTTTAAGCAGAGCCATTAAGTGAATCCTGCTTGTGACACCAAGTTGCTGTGCATAAAAAACACTGAGACTTTGATTCGCTGAAGCACTCATCGCCATATTAGTAATAAAATTTCCTACTTTCAGCTTATCCAGACTCTGATTTTTCTCCACAACAGATTCAAACCCATGGCTTTTGGTCAGTGCTGAGTGAGTACCTCAGAGTTGTTGCTGAATAACACTGGGCTGTTTAAACATTAATTCCTGGATACGGGCATCACTTACTAAGACAGGGAGCAGCTGTGTATCCTTCCTGAGCTCTTTAGTTGTCTCAGTACCCCAAATTGGATTGTTAATTGACCTTAGACACCCTGAGGTCAATTAAATGGTGACTCCTATTAATTCAGCTTCTACATTTTGAAATGACAGATTACTTTAATGTGCATATTTGAGTTTCTCACAGAAGATTGCCTAATGGGTGTGTTTTATTAATTGTGGACATATTCTTGTGTTCTTCCCTCCTACAGCTTTGATAGGTTCGCTGAGTGCTTTAAACCTGTTTATAAGGTTCAGCCACAGTTCACGCATAGTGTCTACAAGCAGCTCATCTCCCAGCTCCAGACCTCAATTCAGGTGAGCAGTGAGGAGTCCTGTCTGTTAAAATCCCTGGCTCCTGTCAGGCTGGTTAATTGATTAATAATTGGCTAGAATTAGTCCCTGTGGAAGGACAGGAAGAGTGGCCCTAATTAGAAAGCCCTTTCAAAAAGCCAGCCCAATCTTGATGGGCCAAATTGCTGCCTCCAGTGCTATTTGGTTCTAAGTAATAGATCTCAGTTCTCTTTGGATGCCTTTAGGCTCTGAATCCTCCTCTTCACTGACACTTTTTCAACCTTTGGTTACCTCAGTCCAAATCTCTGTGATTTCCGATCTAAATCTGGTCACCACTAATCCCAAAATCTGTCCATTAGACCATGAATTCCATCATCCTCCCAGCTCAGTGTCTGCTCTTCCTTCTCTGTGAATGGTTCTAGGCGGTTTCTCCACATTGAAAAACATTAGAAACTCCCATTTCTCTGTGTGTTGTGCAAACGGATTTAATCAACGGCTTTCAACTACAACAACTTGCATTTATGTAGAGCCTTTGAAGTAGCAAAACATCTCCAGGTGCATCATAGGTATCTTATCAAACAAGATTTGACGTCAAGACACATAAGGAAACATTAGGGACAGGTGACCAAAAGTTTGGCCAGTCTCTCTCAAGGAGTGTATTAAAGGTGGAGAGAGACACAAAGAGGCTTTGGGAGTGAATTCTAGAACTTAGGGGCAGCTCAGCTGAAGGCATGGCATTGGTGGAGCGCTGGAAATTGGGAATGCACGTGTGTTTTTTTATTCCTTCATGGGATGTGGGCTTCACTGGCTGGGCCAGCATTTATTTCCCTTGAGGTAGTGGTGGTGAGCTACCTTCTTGAACCCCTGCAGTCCATGTGGTGTAGGTACACCTAGAGTGCTGTTAGGGAGAGAGTTCCAGGATTTTGACCCAGTGACGTTGATGGAACGGCAAGATACTTCCAAGTCATGATGATGAGTGGCTTGGAGGGGAACTTCCCATGCATCTGCTACCCTTATCCTTCCAGATGGTCGTGCTTGTGGAAGATGCTGTCAAAGGAGCTTTGGTGAGTTTCTGCAGTGCATCTTGTAGATGGCACACACTGCTGCCCCTGTGCATTGGTGGTAGAGGGAATGAATGTTTGTGGAGGGGGTATCATTCAAGCGGGCTGCTTCGTCCTGCACAGTGTCAGGCTTCTTGAGCATTGTTGGGGGCAAGTGAAGAGTGTTCCATCACACTCCTGACTTGTGCCTTGTAGATGGCAGATAGGCTTTGGAGAGTCAGGAAGTGAGCTATTCGCCACAGGATTCCCAGCCTCTGACCTGCTCTTGCAGCTACAGTATTTATATAGCTGGTACAGTTCAGTTTATGGTTAATGATAACCCCTAATGTTAGAGGGGAATTCAGTGATGGTAATGACATTGAATATCAATGGGCGATGGTTAGATTCTTTCGTGTTGGAAATGGTCATTGCCTGACACTTTTGTGGTGCGAATGTTACTTGCCATTTGTCAGCCCAAGCCTGGATATTGTCCAGGTCTTGCTGCATTTGGACATGGACTGCTTCAGTATCTGAGGAGTCATAGATGGTGCTGAACATTATGCAATCATCAGCGAACATCCCCGCTTTTGACCTTATGATGGAAGAAAGGTCATTGATGAAGCAGCTGAAGATGGTTGGGCCTAGGGCACTACCCTGAGGAACTCCTGCAGTGATGTCCTGGAGCTAAGATGCATGACATCCAACAACCACAGCCATCTTCCTTTGTGCTAGGTATGACTCCAGCCAATGGAGAATTTCCCCCCTGATTCCCGTTGACTCCAGTTTTGCTAGGGCTCCTTGATGCCACACTCTGTCAAATGCAGCATTGATGTCAAGGGCAGTCACTCTCACCTCACCTCAGGACCCATAATCCATGTTTGAACCAAGGCTGTAATGCGGTCAGAAGCTGAGTGACCCTGGCAGAACCCAAACTGGGCGTCATTGAGCAGGTTATTGCTAAGCAAGTGCTGCTTGATAGCACTGTTGATGACCCCTTCCATTACTTTACTGATGATCAAGAGTAGACTGATGGGCGTGTAATTAGCCGGGTTGGCTTTGATCTGCTTTTTGTGGGCAGGACTTAACTGAGTAATATTCCACATTGCTGGGTAGATGCCAGTGTTGTAGCTGTACTGGAACAGCTTGGCTAGGGATGCGGTTAGTTCTGGAGCACAAGTCTTTGTATTATTGCCGGAATATTGTCAGGGCCCATAGCCTTTGTAGTATCCAGTGCTTCAATTGTTTCTTGATATCACTTGGAGTGAATCGAATTGGCTGAATACTGGATAAAAGCAAAAAACTGCGGATGCTGGAAATCCAAAACAAAAATGAAATGGAAAAGCTCAGCAGGTCTGGCAGCATCTGCGGAGAGGAGCACAGTTAACGTTTCGAATCCGAATGACCCTTCGACAGAACTAAGTAAAAATAGAAAAGAGGTGAAATATAAACTGGTTTAAGGGGGGGGTGGAACAAGTGGATCTAGATAGAGGGCCAGTGATAGGTGGAGATAACCAAAAGATGTCACAGACAAAAGGACAAAGAGATGTTGAAGGTGGTGATATTACCTAAGGAATGTGCTAATTAAGGGTAGAAAGCAGGACAAGCAAGGTACAGATAGCCCTAGTGGGGTGGGGTGAAGGAATCGAAAAAGGCTAAAAGATAAAGATAAAACAATGGATGGAAATACATTTAAAAATAATGGAAGTAGGTGAGAAAAGAAAAATCTATATAAATTATTGGAAAAAAAGGGGGGGAATCGGAAAGGGGGTAGGGATAGAGGAGAGAGTTCATGACCTAAAATTGTTGAACTCAATATTCAGTCCGGAAGGCTGTAAAATGCCTAGTCGGAAGATGAGGTGCTGTTCCTCCAGTTTGCGTTGAGCTTCACTGGAACAATGTAGCAAGCCAAGAATGGACATGTGGGCAAGAGAGCAGGGTGGAGTGTTGAAATGGCAAGCGACAGGGAGGTCTGGGTAATGCTTGCGGACAGACCGAAGATGTTCTGCAAAGCGGTCACCCAGTCTACTCTCCAATGTAGAGGACACCACATTGGCAGCAACGAATGCAATAGACTAAATTGATGGAAGTGCAAGTGAAATGCTGCTTCACTTGAAAGGAGTGTTTGGGCCCTTGGACGATGAGGAGAGGGGAAGTAAAGGGGCAGGTGTTGCAACTTCTGCGGTTGCATGGGAAGGTGCCGTGGGAGGGGGTTGAGGTGTAGAGGGTGATGGAGGAGTGGACCAGGGTGTCCCGGAGGAAACGATCCCTGCGGAATGCTGCTGGGGATGGGGGGTGGGGGGGGTGAAGGGAAGATGTGTTTGGTGGTGGCATCATGCTGGAGTTGGTGGAAATGGTGGAGGATGATCCTTTGAACACGGAGGCTGGTGGGATGATAAGTGAGGACAAGGGGGACCCTATTATGTTTCTGGGAGGGAGGAGAAGGTGTGAGAGTGGATGCGCGCGAGATGGGCCGGACACAGTTGAGGGCCCTGTCAACCACCATGGGTGGAAAACCTTGGTTAAGGAAGAAGGAGGACATGTCAGAGGAATTGTTTTTGAAAGTGGCATCATCAGAACAGATGCGACGGAGGCGAAGGAACCAAGAGAATAAGATGCGGGGTGTGAGGAGCTGTAGTTGAGGTAGCTGTGGGAGTCGGTAGGCTTGTAATAGATATTGGTGGAAAGTCTATCACCAGAAATTGAGACAGAGAGGTCAAGGAAGGGACGGGAAGTGTCAGAGATGGACCATGTGAAAATGATGGAGGGGTGGAAATTGGAAGCAAAATTAATAAGTTTTTCCAGGTCCAGCCGAGAGCATGAAGCAGCACGGAAGTAATCATGGATGTACCGGAGAAAGAGTTGTGGGAGGGGGCCGGAGTAGGACTGGAACAAGGAATGTTCCACATACCCCTTAAAGAGACAGGCATAGCTGGGGCCCATGCGGGTACCCGTAGCCACACCTTTTATTTGGAGGAAGTGAGAGGAGTTTAAGGAGAAATTGTTCAGTGTGAGAACAAATTCAGCCAGACAGAGGAGAGTAGTGGTGGATGGGGATTGTTCGAGGAAGAGGCGGAGAGCCATCAGACCACGCCGGTGGGGGATAGAGGTGTAGAGGGATTGGACGTCCATGGTGAAGAGGAGGTGGTTGGGGCCTGGGAACTGGAAATTGTTGATATGATGTAGGGTGTCAGAGGAATTACGGATGTAGGTGGGAAGGACTGGACAAGGGGAGAGAGAATGGAGTCAAGATAGCAAGAAATGAGTTCCATGGGGCAGGAGCAGGCTGACAACGATCGGTCTGCCAGGACAATCCTGTTTGTGGATTTTGGGTAGGAGGTAGAAGCGGGCCGTCCGAGGTTGGGAGACTATCAGGTTGGAAGCTGTGGAAGGAAGATCTCCAGAGGAGATGAGGTCAGTAACAGTCCTTTTTGGGATATGTGGAACTTCCCTTGTTCCAGCCCCCTCCCACAACTCTTTCTCTGGTACATCGATGATTACTTTGGTGCTGCTTCATGCTCTCGTCTGGACCTGGAAAAATTTATTAATTTTGCTTCCAATTTCCACCCCTCCATCATTTTCACATGGTCCATATCTGACACTTCCCTTCCCTTCCTTGACCTCTCTGTCTCAATTTCTGGTGATCTCATTCTCATTTTGAGCATCTCATTCTCTTGGTTCCTTCGCCTCCGTCGCATGTGTTCAGATGATGCCACTTTCAAAAACAGTTCCTCTGACATATCCTCCTTCTTCCTTAACCAAGGTTTTCCACCCACGGTGGTTGACAGGGCCCTCAACCGTGTCCGACCCATCTCCCGCACATCCACCCTCACACCTTCTCCTCCCTCCCAGAAACATGATAGGGTCCCCCTTGTCCTCACTTATCATCCCATCATCCTCCGCCATTTCTGCCAACTCCAGCATGATGCCACCACCAAACACATCTTCCCTTCACCCCCTGGCGGCACTCCGCAGGGATTGTTCCCTCCAGGACACCCTGGTCCACTCCTCCATCACCTCCTACACCTCAACCCCCTCCCACGGCACCTTCCCATGCAAACACAGAAGGTGCAATACCTGCCCCTTTACTTCCCCTCTCCTCACCGTCCAAGGGCCCAAACACTCCTTTCAAGTGAAGCAGCATTTCACTTGCACTTCCCTCAATTTAGTCTACTGTATTCGTTGCTCCCAATGCGGTTTCCTCTATATTGGAGAGACCAAATGCAGATTGGGTGACCGCTTTGCAGAACACCTTCGGTCTGTCCGCAAGCATTACCCTGACCTCCCTGTCGCTTGCCATTTCAACACTCCACCCTGCTCTCTTGCCCACATGTCCATTCTTGGCTTGCTGCATTGTTCCAGTGAAGCTCAACGCAAACTGGAGGAACAGCACCTCATCTTCCGACTAGGCATTTTACAGCCTTCCGGACTGAATATTGAGTTCAACAATTTTAGATCATGAGCTCTCTCCTCCATTCTCACCCCCTTTCCAATTCATCCCCCCTTTTTTTTTCCAATAATTTATATAGATTTTTCTTTTCCTACCTACTTCTATTATTTT
The DNA here is from genome assembly GCF_017639515.1 of Carcharodon carcharias. Lineage (NCBI taxonomy): Eukaryota > Metazoa > Chordata > Chondrichthyes > Lamniformes > Lamnidae > Carcharodon > Carcharodon carcharias. The sequence goes on from NC_054502.1 coordinate 3,963,910, forward strand.
TAAATGTATTTCCATCCATTGTTTTATCTTTACCTTTTAGCCTTTTTTGATTCCTTCTCCCCACCCCACCCCCACTAGGGCTATCTGTACCTTGCTTGTCCTGCTTTCTACCCTTAATTAGCACATTCCTTAGATTATATCACCACCTTCAACACCTCTTTGTCCTTTTGTCTGTGACATCTTTTGGTTATCTCCACCTATCACTGGCCCTCTATCCAGCTCTACCTGTCCCACCCCCCCTTAAACCAGCTTATATTTCACCCCTCTTCTATTTTTACTTGGTTCTGTTGAAGGGTCGTTCGGACTCAACGTTAACTGTGCTCCTCTCCGCAGATGCCAGACCTGCTGAGTTTTTCCAGGTATTTTTGTTTTTGTTTTGGCTGAATACTGGCATCTGTGACTATGGGGACCTCCGGAGGAGGAGGCCGAGATGGATCATCCACTCAGCACTTCTAGCTGAACAATGTTGTGAATCCTTCAACCTTATCTTTTGCACTAATGTGCTGGGCTCCTCCATCATTGAGGATGGGGCTATTTGTGTAGCCTCCTCCTCCAGTGAGTTGCTTAATTGTCCACCACTATTCACAACTGGATGTGGCAGGACTGCAAAACTTAGATCTGACTTGTTGATTGTGGAATTGCTTAGCTTTGTCTATCACTTGTTGCTTATGTTGTTTGGCGTGCAACTAGTCCTGTATTGTAGCTTCACCAGATTGACACCTCATTTTTAGGTATGCTGGGTGCTGCTTTTGGCATGCCCTCCTGCACTCTTCATTGAACAAGGGCTGATCCCCTGGCCTGATGGCAATGGTAGAGTCTCCTGTCTTCCCTCACTAGTCCCAGAGTATTAATACTAACTACGGAGAAATTTGAAGTTATCCACTTCAGAAGGAAAACAGAAAAACGGTGTATATTTTAAATGGTGAGAAACTGGGGAATGTTGGTGTTTGGAGTGTTTCTGGGTGTCCTTGTACAGGAATCACAAAGTTAACATTCAGGTCCAACAAGCAATCAGGAAAACAAATGGTGTGTTAGCCTTTATTATAAAAGGATTGGAGTATGAGTTAAACAGTGAGACCACCTGGAATACTATATACAGTTTTGGTCTCCTTACCTAAGAAAGAATAAACCTGACTTGGAGAGAGTGCCACAGAAGTTCACCAGCCTGATTCCTGGATGAGAGAATCTCCTATAAGGAGAGATTTAGAAATCCAGCCCATATTCCTAGAATTTAGAAGAGCAAAAGTGATCCTTTGTAACATATGAACATTTTAAGGTGCTAGACAGGGTAGATGCTAAGAGTTTGTATCCTCCCCCCAGCTGGAGAATCTAAAACATATGGGGTCACGGTCTCAGGATAAGGGGTTGGCCATTTCGGACTGAAATGAGGAGCAATTTCTTCACTCGGAGGGCTGTGAATCTTTGGAGTTCTGTACTGCAGAGAGCAGTGGATGCTCAGTCAGCGAGTATATTCAAGACTGAGATTGATGGATGTTTTTGGATATTAAGGGATATGGAGATAGTGTGAGAAGGTGGAGCTGAGGTAGCTCAGTCATGATTATACTGAATGCCAGAGGGACTGAATAGCCTACTCCTACTCCTATTTCTTATGTTCTTGAGCTATTTTATCCCTTGGAGCAGGAAGGATATAATTAGAATTGTGCAGCACAGGAGGAGACCATTTGGTCCATTGTTCCTATGCTATCTCTTTTGAGAGTGGGCTACCCATTTTCCATCCTTTTTCCTCATATCTCTGCAGGTTAATCCTCTTCAAGCTGATCTGCGGTTTCCTTTTGAAAGTTCCTAAGGAATCTAATTCCACCATCCTTTCAGGCCCTGCAGTCCAGATCGTAATCCCCTGTGAAATAATTTCTACTCATTCTACCCATTTGCACCCCCCCCCCCGCCCCCCCAGCCAAACACGCTGGTTTCTTCAACCTGTGTCCCTCAGGTTAGTGACCCTCCTGTCACTGCAAACTATTTCTCCTTATTTACCCTATCAAAACCCCTCAGCTTTATTAAATCTCCCCTTAACATTCTCTGCTCTAAGGGGAAAATTCCCACCGTCTTAATATCACAATACACTGTGCAAGATGTAACGAGTGGTGAGCCACAGGAATCAGTGCTGGGACCTCAACTGTTTACAATTTATATAAATGACTTGGATGAAGGGATGGATGGGATGGTTGCCAAATTTGCTGATGACACAAAGATAGGTAGGAAAGTAATTTGTGAAGAAGACAAGGAGGCTACGAAAAATATAGATAGGTTAAGTGAGTGAGCAAAGATCTGGCAAATGGAGTATAATGTGTGAAAGTGTGAAATTGTCAGTTTTGGTAGGAAGAATAAAAGAGAAGCATATTATCTAAATGGTGAGAGATTACAAGCTCTGAGATTCAAAGGGATCTGGGTATCTTAGTGCATGAATTGCAAAAGTTTAATATGCAGGTGCAGCAAGTAACTAGGAAAGCTAATAGAGTGTTATTGTTTATTGCAGGGGGGAATTGAATGCAAAAGTAGGGAGGGTTACGCTTCACTTATACAGAGCATTGGTGAGACCACATCTGGAATACTGTGTACAGTATTGGTCACCTTATTTAAGGAAGGATGTAAATGCATTGGAAGCAGTTCAGAGAAGGTGTACTAGACTAATACCTGGAATGGGCGGGTTGTCTTATGAGGAAAGTTTAGAACAGTAAGAAGCAACTTGATTGAAACAAATAAGATCCTGAGGGGTCTTGACATGGTGTGGAGAGGATTTTTCCTCTTGTGGAAGAATCTAGAACTAGGGGTCACGGTTTAAAAATAAGGGACCACCCATTTAAAACGAAGGTGAGGAGAAATTTTTTTGGAACTTCCTTCCTGAAAAGTCATTTGAAGCCAGAACCTTTGAATATTTTTAAGGCAGAGGCGGATAGATTCTTGGTAAGAAAGGCGGTGATAGGTTATCGGGGGCAGGCGGGATGCAGATTTGAGGTTACTAGCAGACCAACCATGATCTTGTTGAATGGTGGAGCAGGCTTGAAAGGCTGAATGGTCTTTTCCTGCTCCTTGTTTGTAATGAACCATTGTCCTCATTCCCCCTCTGGCTCTATTTGCCTTTTTAACAATCTGTTGTGCAGTATTTTCATTCTGAGGTTGAGGTTCCTGGGCGTTGGGTAAATAATGAACCTATGGGTTGGAATCTCATGCTGAAACCTCTGCTCACTGCCCACCACAGGAAGAGGTCAATCAGATTTCCGAAGACGGACTGTTTGAACGAGCACTCCCTAAGCTGGATCAGCTGGAGCGAGAATCTGAAGCACGTTCAGAACCTGCATGGTATGGGACGGTCTGCAATCACTCTTGAGTAAAGTAACAACTTGCTAGGGGCTTGTTCTTGGAGCTTGGCTGCTAAACCTGGTTTTACTGACTCCTGGGTTAGAGGGGAGGGGTGGGGATATCAGCCAGGTTCTTTCTCCTGGTCACTGTCCAGTGATCTCTGGGTTAGAGAGAGGGGAAATCAGCCAGGGTTCCTGCTCTTGATCACTGTCCAGTGACCCCTGGGTCAGAGAGAGAGAGGGGAAATTAGCCAGGGTTCCTGCTCCTGATCACTGTCCAGTGATCCCTGGGTTAGAGAGAGAGGGGAAATCAGCCAGGGTTCCTGCTCCTGATCACTGTCCAGTGACCCCTGGGTTAGAGAGAGAGGGGAAATCAGCCAGGGTTCCTGCTCCTGATCACTGTCCAGTGATCCCTGGGTTAGAGAGAGAGGGGAAATCAGCCAGGGTTCCTGCTCCTGATCACTGTCCAGTGACCCCTGGGTTAGAGAGAGGGGAAATCAGCCATGGTTCCTGCTCTTGATCACTGTCCAGTGACCCCTGGGTTAGAGAGAGAGGGGAAATCAGCCAGGGTTCCTGCTCTTGATCACTGTCCAGTGACCCCTGGGTCAGAGAGAGAGGGGAAATCAGCCAGGGTTCCTGCTCCTGATCACTGTCCAGTGACCCCTGGGTTAGAGAGAGAGGGGAAATCAGCCAGGGTTCCTGCTCCTGATCACTGTCTAGTGACCCCTGGGTCAGAGAGAGAGAGAGGGGAAATCAGCCATGGTTCCTGCTCCTGACCACTGTCCAGTGACCCCTGGGTTAGAGAGAGAGGGGAAATCAGCCAGGGTTCCTGCTCTTGATCACTGTCCAGTGACCCCTGGGTTAGAGAGAGAGGGGGGAAATCAGCCAGGGTTCCTGCTCCTGATCACTGTCCAGTGACCCCTGGGTTAGAGAGAGGGGACTATATGAAGAGTAGGGTGGACAATGTAAAAAATATCATTTTATGTACTTGTGTTTTAGAAGCACTGGGGCTTTTGGTTTAGGTGTAGCTGGCGCCTGCTGGGTGTATTGCCTGCAAAGTGAACCCACCTGTGCTGAATTTCCCAGGCGTCCCACAGGCTGCCCAGCTGTGGACTTACAGAAACACCTGGTGCCATACCTGCTCCAGCAACGTGATTACCTGCGTCTGAAGCTAAAGAGGGCAAAGGAGGAAAATGCGGCTCTGGCACAGTCTGTCATCCAGGGCAGGAACAGGGTCGAAGCTTTAGGACGACTGCGAGATGAGCGATGTCAGAGATGGCAGGTAGGTAAAGTTCAGGGACACGAAACAGTAAACTTTACTCATATAAACAGGCACCCTCACTCATATAAACAGGCACCCTCACTCATATAAACAGGCAACCTCACTCATATAAACAGGCACCCTCACTCATATAAACAGACACCCTCACTCATAAACAGACACCCTCACTCATATAAACAGACACCCTCACTCATATAAACAGGCACCCTCACTCATATAAACAGGCACCCTCACTCATAAACAGACACTCTCACCCTCACTCATAAACAGACACCCTCACCCTCACCCATGTAAACGGCCACCCTCACCCTCGCTCGTACAAACGGACACCCTCACCCTCGCTCGTACAAACGGACACCCTCACCCTCGCTCGTACAAACGGCCACCCTCACCCTCGCTCGTACAAACGGCCACCCTCACCCTCGCTCGTACAAACGGCCACCCTCACCCTCGCTCGTACAAACGGCCACCCTCACCCTCGCTCGTACAAACGGCCACCCTCACCCTCGCTCGTACAAACGGCCACCCTCACCCTCGCTCGTACAAACGGCCACCCTCACCCTCGCTCGTACAAACGGCCACCCTCACCCTCGCTCGTACAAACGGCCACCCTCACCCTCGCTCGTACAAACGGCCACCCTCACCCTCGCTCGTACAAACGGCCACCCTCACCCTCGCTCGTACAAACGGCCACCCTCACCCTCGCTCGTACAAACGGCCACCCTCACCCTCGCTCGTACAAACGGCCACCCTCACCCTCGCTCGTACAAACGGCCACCCTCACCCTCGCTCGTACAAACGGCCACCCTCACCCTCGCTCGTACAAACGGCCACCCTCACCCTCGCTCGTACAAACGGCCACCCTCACCCTCGCTCGTACAAACGGCCACCCTCACCCTCGCTCGTACAAACGGCCACCCTCACCCTCGCTCGTACAAACGGCCACCCTCACCCTCGCTCGTACAAACGGCCACCCTCACCCTCGCTCGTACAAACGGCCACCCTCACCCTCGCTCGTACAAACGGCCACCCTCACCCTCGCTCGTACAAACGGCCACCCTCACCCTCGCTCGTACAAACGGCCACCCTCACCCTCGCTCGTACAAACGGCCACCCTCACCCTCGCTCGTACAAACGGCCACCCTCACCCTCGCTCGTACAAACGGCCACCCTCACCCTCGCTCGTACAAACGGCCACCCTCACCCTCGCTCGTACAAACGGCCACCCTCACCCTCGCTCGTACAAACGGCCACCCTCACCCTCGCTCGTACAAACGGCCACCCTCACCCTCGCTCGTACAAACGGCCACCCTCACCCTCGCTCGTACAAACGGCCACCCTCACCCTCGCTCGTACAAACGGCCACCCTCACCCTCGCTCGTACAAACGGCCACCCTCACCCTCGCTCGTACAAACGGCCACCCTCACCCTCGCTCGTACAAACGGCCACCCTCACCCTCGCTCGTACAAACGGCCACCCTCACCCTCGCTCGTACAAACGGCCACCCTCACCCTCGCTCGTACAAACGGCCACCCTCGCCCTCGCTCGTACAAACGGCCACCCTCGCCCTCGCTCGTACAAACGGCCACCCTCACCCTCGCTCGTACAAACGGCCACCCTCGCCCTCGCAGGTGTAAACGGCCACCCTCGCTCGTGTAAACGGCCACCCTCGCTCATAAGCAACAGCTCGGGTCACTGCTGTCTGGGGTCATGCTGAGGCGGGTGCTGGTATTGGAGTCAGGATGAGAGTGGAATGGGGTATCAGGTTTGAGAGATCCGGAACACACGGTCTTGCCAGGTCAGCTTTAGGAAAATGATTTTGTGTGTATGTGTCTTAATACTGCTCAGTTGGGCTTCCCCCGACTCCCAGCTCCTTGGGAGTGGGTGTTCCTTGTCGAGGAGGAAGCTGCTTCTCGATCTGTTACTAACAGTGGTGTGTTTGTTTATCAGGAATGCACTGAACTCTGTCGTCAGTTCCAGTTGGATGAGCAGTGAGTGAATGAAGATGGCCGGAGTTGGAATGCCAGTGTTGAAACAGAAATGTTATTCTAAATCCTGTCTTCCTGTGCCTTCACTCATATCCCTGCCCTGCGACTGTAACAGGTGAACCAACCTGGCTCCAAATTCCATTACAGCTTCACTAAATAATTAGTGAGGGGAGTGAAGTGTACCAGGGTGGGAAGGGTGAGTCAATAGTGTATATAACAGCAATGCCTCTGTATCTAACACTGTGCTGTACCTGTCCTGGGAGTGTTTGATGGGGACAGTGTAGAGGGAGCTTTACTCTGTATCTAACTCCGTGCTGTACCTGTCCTGGGAGTGTTTGATGGGGACAGTTAACAGGGAGCTTTACTCTGTATCTAACCCCGTGCTGTACCTGTCCTGGGAGTGTTTGATGGGAACAGTGTAGAGGGAGCTTTACTCTGTATCTAACCCCGTGCTGTACCTGTCCTGGGAGTGTTTGATGTGGACGGTGTAGAGGGAGCTTTACTCTGTATCTAACCCCGTGCTGTACCTGTCCTGGGAGTGTTTGATGGGGACAGTGTAGAGGGAGCTTTACTCTGTATCTAACCCCGTGCTGTACCTGTCCTGGGAGTGTTTGATGGGGACAGTGTAGAGGGAGCTTTACTTTGCACCTATTTCCTCAACTTGATGGACACGAAGATTCTGTAAAATATTGAGCTTGACCTGTGCCTCGAAAGTTGGATTTTGGAAGCCTTTGTCCCAGTTGTGTTGATAAATCTTCCTTTTGTGGTTCATGTGTGTCTGGTGCAATGTGTTGCTCCTCTCTGTATCATCTTACTTAAATTGTTGGAAGATAACTGGAAGGGATGGCCTGGCCTGGGTCTGTATAGATGCGGTGGGTATTGTTAACTCCTTTGTCACAGCAATGTGTCAGTGCCGATACCTGGGGAGGATAGTGATCCGTTCCTCAAAGTTAATGAAGAAGTGTTAGACTCAGAGCTAATGGCGAGGAGATGAAAGTCTCACAGTGGATTATTGCAACGGCACCAATCTCCTCGAGACCAGAGATACACCAGAGCTGCCTCACTAACATCATGTCTGTCTGGGTGGATTGTTTTAACTGCCCCTCACTCTCTGTAACGCTGTTCGTTAAATAGACCAGTTAACCTGGTTTCCGCTTGCTCAGTGTTGTCACAGTCTCCAGCAGCTGCTGGTTCCTGTTTGATGCCCACCCGTGGGATCGGCAGCTCTAAACACACACACAGCGACATCTGTACTTACGCTGCGCAATACACAGAGCAACCTCTGCACTGCACACGTGTGTTATCTTCAGGGGGAGTGGGGTGGCTGTTTATTTTGTCACAGGAGGGAATGGGGGTTGGGGGGGGAGCGGGGAAAGAGACCCACTGTGTAAATTTGTGTGTATGTTGGAATTCAAATTAAACTGAAAATGGGTGTGTAGTACAAAACCACCCTGTGTTCCGTCTCTTCATTCCCCCTTCCTTGTTTCTTGTGCTGCATACAGGTACTGACGTTGCTTTTGGACCTCCCAGCCCAAAGGGGGTCTCAGTGAGTGACCAGCACAGGGCACTACAAGTGGGCACTCCTGCCTGCAGGTTCTTCCCTCCTTACCCTTGGGAGTGGCAATTGTCAGCAGCTCTCTGTCAATCCCTGTCAAGGGCAAATAAACACTGACCAGTGGCTGATCGTGGCAGTTTCCAGCTGGCAAGTCAAAAGCGGGTGGTACCTCTACCAATGATAATGCATAGCTTCAGCCTTTGGATACTAACGGACTGAACTGTTTAATCGAGGACATAATCTCCAGGAGCAAGGAGAGATCTTGTCATCAAATTCAGACAGTGAGAACCAGCATAGCTTCACAGAGCACAGGAGGAGGCCATTATGCCTGTGCCAGTTCTCTGTTAGAGCTATTCCATCAGTCTCACCTGCCCTCCTCTTTCCTCAAATTCCTATAAACTTTAACTTTTCAACTATTTATCCAATTCCCTTCACAAAGTTTTCTATTGAATCTACTTCCACTGCCCTTTCAGGCAGCGCGTTCCAGTTCACAACTCACTGTGTGGAGCCAGCTGCTCAGTTCCTGTGCTCCATTGTGTCATGGAGCAAGCAACAGATGAACCTTGGGGCTATATTTTGGTTGGTGGAGTAAGGGGTGGGGTATACTACTATAAACTCCACCAGCCCTTACAACCCTCCCTATTGTTGTAACCTCCCCCAGCCCCAACACCCCTCCATACCTCTGTAACCTCCCCCAGCCCCTAAACCCCTCCCTATCTCTGTAACCCCCTCCAGCCCCTACACCCCTCCCTATCTGTTATTTCCCCCAGCCCCTACATCCCTCCTATCTCTGTAACCTCCTCCAGCCCCTACACCCCTTCTTATCTCTGTAACCTCCCACAGTCTCAACACCCTTCCCTGTCTCTAACCTCCTCCAGCCCCTACACCCCTCCCTATCTCTGTAACCTCCTCTAGCCCCTACACCCCTCCCTATCTCTGTAACCTCCTCCAGCCCCTACACCCCTCCCTATCTCTGTAACCTCCTCCAGCCCCTACACCCCTCCCTATCCCTAACCTCCTCCAGCCCCACATCATTCTGAGATACCTGCGCTCCTCCAATTCTGGTCTCTTCAGCATCTCGGATTTTAATCATGCCACCGTTCAGTTGCCTGGGTCTGAGATCTGGAATTCCCTCCTTAAATCTCTCTGCCCCCTCGCCTCTTTAAAAAGCATTTCTTATAACCTATCTCCTTAACCAGATGTTTGGGCAACGTACAAATTTAAGTTGTTGTTGCTCCTGTCATAATACATCTCCTTATGTGGCTCCATGTCAATATATGGTGAAGCGTCTTGGGTGTTTTACCAAGTTACAGGTGCTATATCAATGCAGGTTGTTGGGCATATCACTGCGATATTGCAATACAATTGGCAGTTGTTGTAATTTAAAGTAGGTACCACTCTTTTCCCCCCTACCCCAGCCCCCATCTCCATCAGTATCAAACTCCCTGCCCCTGAGTTCCAGCAATGCCAGATGTGACCAGGATAAATGGACCTCACTGCAGAGTGTCATCTCCCTGTGCCTCCAAGCACAAAGGGACACAGTAACTCGCCTCGAGAGTGTTCGGCTTCTGAATAGCAGATTACAGGAGCTGTGATCTTTGCCCTGTGTAACCGCTGGGGCCATTACCCAGCTAATGGGATGAGGCAATGCTCCTGCTGACTGAACGGAGACACAGCACCTCGCTGCCTGACCCCCACCACATTTCAACCTCCGTTACCAAGGTTTTACTCTCTGACTTCAGCTTCTTTCACACCAATAGACACAAACAATCCTGATGGGAGACCACGCTGATTTCTTACTGAAAAGGAAAGTTTTGCAGCTAAAAGGAGAATACTCTGGTTCCTTACACTCGATTGTTCCCTTTATCATTCTGTCTCAACCTAATCTAATTTTCTAATTAGGAAAAAAAAAAGGAATTACATTCCTATACCGCCTTTCACAACCTCAGCATGTCCCAAAGTGCTTTACAGCCAACAAAGTACTTTTTTTTAAAGCATAGTCACTGTTTTAATATAGAAAACCCAGCAGCCAATTTGTGCACAGCAAGCTCCCACAAGCAGCAATGTGATGATGACCCAGGTAATCTGTTTCTTCATGATGTTAGTTGAAGAATGAAAACTGGTCCCAGGGCACCAGGGACAACTCTTCTCTAAAATAATGCTGGGTATCTTTTATGTCCACCTGAGAGGGCAAATTGGTTTACCATCTCGTGCAAAAGATGGCACCTTTAACAGTGCAGCGTGCCCTCAGCACAGCACTGGAATGTCAGTCTAGGTTTTTGCCCAAGAGTGGGACTTGAACCTGCAACCTTCTGACTCAGTTACTGAAAACAGGAACAAGTCCCTGCCCGTAGCCCTAGCCAAATGACTACATGAGCAAGTCTGGTCAGTGGGGACTGTTTAAACATCGAATGGGTCTATATCCTGACCCAAAGATCAGTGCACTTTCCAGCAACGGGCTCAGGACAGCAAGCGGAGGAGAGATGTTATCCCTCGCCCTTACCTCCCTACAGTGCCACCCTAGCTGAGAGTAGCACAGACTTGGAGATCCAGCTGCGTGGCTGAATCCCACATTATGAGTTGAGCTCCTCTTGCGTGCACTTCAGAGAACCAGAGCCCATCTTAATAATAACCATGGAATATGAAAGTCCAGCCCGGCTCAGTAAACATTTCACTGCTCCGGTAGCATGCACTCAGTATCCCACTGTTTTAATGTCTTGTGATTTCAGATATAATCCAACCAGTAATGTATAGCTCCCCACTAGCTTCGTAACCACAGACCATCAGATTACTGCTGGAATCTGCTGCAACATGTGAGTGTGTCACTATGTGTGTGACGGTGTGTATCCCAGTGTGCGTGAGACAATGTGAGAGTGTCATTGAGTATGATTTCCATCGCTCCACCATTGGCAGCCATACCTTCAGTTGCCTGGGCCCTAAGCTCTGGAATTCCCTCCTTAACCGTCTCCATCTCTCTCCTCCTTAAAACCTGCCTGTTTGACCAAGCTTTTGGTCACCTGTGTGAATATCTCCTTATGTGACTCGGTGTCAAATTTTGTTTGCTAACTCTCCTGTGAAGTGCCTTGGGATGTTTTTACAAGTTTGGAGGATTATATACAGGTTGTTGTTGAACTTGAGCGAGGTTCAGTGTTAGCTGAGGCCTGATTGTAATGGTGGTTCTTGGAATAGAATAGGAAGAACAATAAGGAGCGTCCAATAAAATGAGAGTCCTTTGGTACATTAAGACCCCAGGGCTAGGTCCCAAAATCAGATAAAGAGTGTCCGACATCGTGTGTGTGTGTCCTCATTCCAGAACTGACTCCCAGTCGTGCCTGTAAACTAATCAGAGTCGCTGGCAGACACACAGAAGGCATCATATCCTCGATAGTTTCTGTAACCTGTTCCACGTGCTTTCACTAATTAAGGACCCTTTACATTTAGGATGAATAAGCTTGGTCAGCTATAAAAACAAAAAAACTGTGGATGCTGGAAATCCAAAACAAAAACAGAATTACCTGGAAAAACTCAGCAGGTCTGGCAGCATCGGCGGAGAAGAAAAGAGTTGACGTTTCGAGTCCTCATGACCCTTCGACAGAACTTGAGTTCGAGTCCAGGAAAGAGCTGAAATATAAGCTGGTTTAAGGTGTGTGTGTGGGGGGCGGAGAGATAGAGAGACAGAGAGGTGGAGGGGGTTGGTGTGGTTGTAGCGACAAACAAGCAGTGATAGAAGCAGATCATCAAAAGATGTCAACAACAATAGTACAATAGAACATATAGGTGTTAAAGTTAAAGTTGGTGATATTATCTAAACGAATGTGCTAATTAAGAATGGATGGTAGGGCACTCAAGGTATAGCTCTAGTGGGTTTTTTTTTTATTTTATATAATGGAAATAGGTGGGAAAAGGAAAATCTTTATAATTTATTGGGAAAAAAAAGAAGGGGGAAACAGAAAGGGGGTGGGGATGGGGGAGGGGACTCACGACCTAAAGTTGTTGAATTCAATATTCAGTCCGGAAGGCTGTAAAGTCCCTAGTCGGAAGATGAGGTGTTGTTCCTCCAGTTTGCGTTGGGCTTCACTGGAACAATGCAGCAAGCCAAGGACAGACATGTGGGCAAGAGAGCAGGGTGGAGTGTTAAAATGGCAAGCGACAGGGAGGTTTGGGTCATTCTTGCGGACAGACCGCAGGTGTTCTGCAAAGCGGTCGCCCAGTTTACGTTTGGTCTCTCCAATGTAGAGGAGACCACATTGGGAGCAACGAATGCAGTAGACTAAGTTGGGGGAAATGCAAGTGAAATGCTGCTTCACTTGAAAGGAGTGTTTGGGTCCTTGGACGGTGAGGAGAGAGGAAGTGAAGGGGCAGGTGTTGCATCTTTTGCGTGGGCAAGGGGTTGTGCCATAGGAGGGGGTTGAGGAGTAGGGGGTGATGGAGGAGTGGACCAGGGTGTCCCGGAGGGAGCGATCCCTACGGAATGCCGATAAGGGGGGTGAAGGGAAGATGTGTTTGGTAGTGGCATCATGCTGGAGTTGGCGGAAATGGCGGAGGATGATCCTTTGAATGCGGAGGCTGGTGGGGTGATAAGTGAGGACAAGGGGGACCCTATCATGTTTCTGGGAGGGAGGAGAAGGAGTGAGGGCGGATGCGCGGGAGATGGGCCGGACACGGTTGAGGGCCCTGTCAACGACCGTGGGTGGAAAACCTCGGTTAAGGAAGAAGGAGGACATGTCAGAGGAACTGTTTTTGAATGTAGCATCATCGGAACAGATGCGACGGAGGCGAAGGAACTGAGAGAATGGGATGGAGTCCTTACAGAAAGTGGGGTGTGAGGAGCTGTAGTCGAGATAGCTGTGGGTGTCGGTGGGTTTGTAATGGATATTGGTGGACAGTCTATCACCAGAGATTGAGACAGAGAGGTCAAGGAAGGGAAGGGAAGTGTCAGAGATGGACCACGTGAAAATGATGGAGGGGTGGAGATTGGAAGCAAAATTAATAAATTTTTCCAAGTCCTGACGAGAGCATGAAGCAGCACCAAAGTAATCATCGATGTACCGGAGAAAGAGTTGTGGAAGGGGGCCGGAGTAGGACTGCAACAATGAATGTTCCACATACCCCATAAAGAGACAGGCATAGCTGGGGCCCATGCGGGTACCCATAGCCACACCTTTTATTTGGAGGAAGTGAGAGGAGTTGAAGGAGAAATTGTTCAGCGTGAGAACAAGTTCAGCCAGACGGAGGAGAGTAGTGGTGGATGGGGATTGTTCGGGCCTCTGTTCGAGGAAGAAGCTAAGGGCCCTCAGACCATCCTGGTGGGGGATGGAGGTGTAGAGGGATTGGACGTCCATGGTGAAGAGGAAGCGGTAGGGGCCAGGGAACTGGAAATTGTTGATGTGACGTAAGGTGTCAGAGGACTCACGGATGTAGGTGGGAAGGGACTGGACAAGGGGAGAGAGAAGGGAGTCAAGATAACGAGAAATGAGTTCTGTGGGGCAGGAGCAAGCTGAGACGATCGGTCTACCGGGGCAGTTCTGTTTGTGGATTTTGGGTAGGAGATAGAAGCGGGCTGTGGGATCTCCCTCCCACAGCTTCCAACCTGATAGTTGCCCAACCTCGGACGGCCCGCTTCTATCTCCTACCCAAAATCCACAAACAGAACTGCCCCGGTAGACCGATCGTCTCAGCTTGCTCCTGCCCCACAGAACTCATTTCTCGTTATCTTGACTCCCTTCTCTCTCCCCTTGTCCAGTCCCTTCCCACCTACATCCGTGAGTCCTCTGACACCTTACGTCACATCAACAATTTCCAGTTCCCTGGCCCCTACCGCTTCCTCTTCACCATGGACGTCCAATCCCTCTACACCTCCATCCCCCACCAGGATGGTCTGAGGGCCCTTAGCTTCTTCCTCGAACAGAGGCCCGAACAATCCCCATCCACCACTACTCTCCTCCGTCTGGCTGAACTTGTTCTCACGCTGAACAATTTCTCCTTCAACTCCTCTCACTTCCTCCAAATAAAAGGTGTGGCTATGGGTACCCGCATGGGCCCCAGCTATGCCTGTCTCTTTATGGGGTATGTGGAACATTCCTTGTTGCAGTCCTACTCCGGCCCCCTTCCACAACTCTTTCTCCGGTACATCGATGATTACTTTGGTGCTGCTTCATGCTCTCGTCAGGACTTGGAAAAATTTATTAATTTTGCTTCCAATCTCCACCCCTCCATCATTTTCACGTGGTCCATCTCTGACACTTCCCTTCCCTTCCTTGACCTCTCTGTCTCAATCTCTGGTGATAGACTGTCCACCAATATCCATTACAAACCCACCGACACCCACAGCTATCTCGACTACAGCTCCTCACACCCCACTTCCTGTAAGGACTCCATCCCATTCTCTCAGTTCCTTCGCCTCCGTCGCATCTGTTCCGATGATGCTACATTCAAAAACAGTTCCTCTGACATGTCCTCCTTCTTCCTTAACCGAGGTTTTCCACCCACGGTCGTTGACAGGGCCCTCAACCGTGTCCGGCCCATCTCCCGCGCATCCGCCCTCACTCCTTCTCCTCCCTCCCAGAAACATGATAGGGTCCCCCTTGTCCTCACTTATCACCCCACCAGCCTCCGCATTCAAAGGATCATCCTCCGCCATTTCCGCCAACTCCAGCATGATGCCACTACCAAACACATCTTCCCTTCACCCCCCTTATCGGCATTCCGTAGGGATCGCTCCCTCCGGGACACCCTGGTCCACTCCTCCATCACCCCCTACTCCTCAACCCCCTCCTATGGCACAACCCCTTGCCCACGCAAAAGATGCAACACCTGCCCCTTCACTTCCTCTCTCCTCACCGTCCAAGGACCCAAACACTCCTTTCAAGTGAAGCAGCATTTCACTTGCATTTCCCCCAACTTAGTCTACTGCATTCGTTGCTCCCAATGTGGTCTCCTCTACATTGGAGAGACCAAACGTAAACTGGGCGACCGCTTTGCAGAACACCTGCGGTCTGTCCGCAAGAATGACCCAAACCTCCCTGTCGCTTGCCATTTTAACACTCCACCCTGCTCTCTTGCCCACATGTCTGTCCTTGGCTTGCTGCATTGTTCCAGTGAAGCCCAACGCAAACTGGAGGAACAACACCTCATCTTCCGACTAGGGACTTTACAGCCTTCCGGACTGAATATTGAATTCAACAACTTTAGGTCGTGAGTCCCCTCCCCCATCCCCACCCCCTTTCTGTTTCCCCCTTCTTTTTTTTTCCCAATAAATTATAAAGATTTTCCTTTTCCCACCTATTTCCATTATATAAAATAAAAAAAAAACCCACTAGAGCTATACCTTGAGTGCCCTACCATCCATTCTTAATTAGCACATTCGTTTAGATAATATCACCAACTTTAACTTTAACACCTATGTGTTCTATTGTACTATTGTTGTTGACATCTTTTGATGATCTGCTTCTATCACTGCTTGTTTGTCGCTACAACCACACCAACCCCCTCCACCTCTCTGTCTCTCTATCTCTCCGCCCCCCACACACACACCTTAAACCAGCTTATATTTCAGCTCTTTCCTGGACTCGAACTCAAGTTCTGTCGAAGGGTCATGAGGACTCGAAACGTCAACTCTTTTCTTCTCCGCCGATGCTGCCAGACCTGCTGAGTTTTTTAAGCTTGGTCAGCTCCTGTTCCTCTCCACTTACTGATCTCTAACCACATTGTCCTATCAGTATCCTCTGAATAAAAGACTCTGTGGGGTGTTAAATTGTGCCCTTGTTTTATTTTCCACATCACATCAGGGAGCTTTTGAGTGTTTAACCTTCAGTTAATTACCCCCTGGTCCTAATCAATTTCTATCTGGTAATTGGCCAGTTAATTGACCAGCCCTGTGAGATTATTCCCCCACACCCCTGCATATATCAGTGTCTGTCTTTTGACAGACTGTGAATGAAGGGTAAACAATAAGAAACGGTGGGGGTGGGGGTGGTGGGGGGAGGTTGTCCTCAACTGTAGGCAATCAGACTTGGTCAGCGAGCGAGCGAGAAGGGGCAAAGGAATCTCTCAGCTTTACAAACCTACTTGGAAACCGAAAGGGACCAAAACAGCAGAGGTTCCCCGCACAAACTGCCTGTCCGAGCAAGACGATAATGTTGGAGACTCCACATTGCCATCCCTGAGTTTGTTAAAATTCACAGAATGACGGAGTTTGCACCCGAGCCACAGGCTGGAGTTTGGCTCACGTTGCTGCTGCTGTCGCTAACGTTGGGTAAGTCGTGGATTGCAGTTTGTCTCCTTTTTGTGAAACAATGGGTTGGGGGGCGCCCTGTGAGGGGGTGCTGGGTCTAAAAAACTTCACACCATTTGCATTTCAAAACAAAACCCTTTCTGCATAAAAATTGTCTTCACTTAAATTGGAGAGTTTAACACTAAGAAATTTCCAGTTCTTTCCCCACTGCAGTAGTGAAAAGTTTGATGCCTTGTTGCCAGATGCTGTGTAATCTCTTCATACAAATCTCTTCCCTTGATATCGAGGCTAACTGATTGTCCTTTTATTCATGTGAAATGTGTTGCTCACTGATCGCAAGTTCCTGATAAGCAGCGGCTTCTCTCTGAGCTTTCTCTGTTTGGGGTTTCAACACATTCCCAGCAGATTTTGGAAGGAATCCTACATAGCCATGTCTGAAATGTGTAATTGGTCACAAAGGTTTGGAGAGTGAGTCAGGGGCACTGCAGTGATTTAGGAAGGGCAGTGCTGTGGGCCATAGTCCCTGCTCCGTGTGTGGATTCAGATTTTCCCATGTAAGCAGAGAGAGGATGGAGAGATAAAGAGTTGGGGGGTTGGGTGGAATCAGATATAAATCGCGCAGGCCTCAGTCAGTTTCTCAATGTCAAATTTAATACTTTATAAATAATCAACATTTCAATGCAGTACCGAGGGAGTGCCGCACTGTTGGAGGGTCAGTACCGAGGGAGCGCCGCACTGTCGGAGGGTCAGTACTGAGAGAGCGCAAGAAGTTTAGGAGCAATGCTGAGCATTAGAACTGTCTGCGTGTTTCTTTGAAATATATCACTCCCTTGTCATTCTGCCCCCCAATCTTGTTTGAAGCCTCTGACTAGCTGGGGGAAATCTCCAGCTGACCTCCATATCTCACCTGTCTATGCTCAACATAGAAGCCCCTGATCCCCAGATCTGCCTCTTCCCACCTACCGCCTACACTGCCCCACCCCCACCATCGTCTTCTTTCCCAACCCCCTGACATCTGTCCACTTATCAACATGGGTCACAGGTTAGGAGCAGGAATGCAGGCTGACCCCCACCCTCCCAATGCACCTCTCCTTATCCCAGACAGACTGAGACCAATTCCACATGACCTCCTGGTCCTGCCAAGATCAGCTAACTCAACAAAGCCTGTGGGATCTTCCTGTTTTGTATTGCTCAGTGTTGACCTCAGTTTGTGGGGAGGGGTTGACCTCAGTGTGGATGGGAGGAGTGCATTTACCCAGCAGGGTAGCATTCTGAACCTTGCTAAAGAAGGTTATTGGTCCTCAAGGAAGGGACTGAGTTTGTTCTATAACTGGCCTGTTGCTGCTTACTTTGACTAGTTAATGGCTAGTGACGGTCTCTCACTAGTTGAAAAGACCAGTTAGCGAGGGGGCAGGCGTGAACTATATATCAGTACATCCCAGCTTCTGTTTAATACAGTCCCTGCTGTCTACAGATGATGGTGTTCAGATCCTGATACCCTAAACATGTCAGAAGGAGGCATAACTCACAAAATGCACCTCCACCCAACTCATCAGGTAGCAGGCAGCCGTCAACTTAACCCCTGTCCCCAGGGCCGAGGTTAAGTCTAGGTAAAGTTACACAGTTGACTGAAGATGTTTTATATCAAGATTGAATTGCAATACACTGCAGATATAATTACAGTTCTTCTAACAACACAGTTAGTGTTGGGACATTCCGTCGTAGACAACAGATGTGGAAACCATACATACACCATTGCAAGTCAGTGTGTGTGGAACCCATACCCAAAAGAGTGTCAGCGTGTGTGGGACCCGTACCCCAGTGAGAGTCAGTGTGTGTGGGTCCCATACCCCAGTGAGAGTCAATGTGTGTGGGATCCGTACCCCAGTGAGAGTCAGTGTGTGTGGAACCCGTACCCCAGTGAGTGTCAGTGCGTGTGGAACCTGTACCCCAGTGAGTGTCAGTGCTTGTGGAACCCGTATCCCAGTGAGAGTCAGTGTGTGTGGGACCCGTACCCCAGTGAGAGTCAGTACGTGTGGAACCTGTACCCCAGTGAGTGTCAGTGCGTGTGGAACCCATACCCCAGTGAGTATCAGTGTGTGTGGGACCCATACCCCAGTGAGAGTCAGTGTGTGTGGACCCACAGAAACTTCCTGTGTGGGGAACTGTAACCCATTAAGAATCAGTCTCTGTGGGCGCGGTACCCCAATATCAGCCCATCCCAGAAAGCAGGGTGTGAAGGTCTATATCGAGGTGAATTTAAATTGTGTTTGGTGTATTATTTTTACATGTGGATGACTGTCTCTTATGTGGACGATCCCTGTCTAAAGTAGTAAAGCTGAAACCCTCTCCCCCAAAGATAAATGTGAATTCACTTTGTGTCTCTGCCCTATTGTACCCTGCAGCAGACCCAGACGACTGGGGTTGGATGAACTCTGCACCAGCTCCTCTCCGTCTTTCTCCAAAGTGAATCCAGTGTCCTTTTAAGGCTTTAATGAAATTATTTGGAGTGTCTGAGCCACAGAAGCAGCAGGAGTTCAGCGCTGCATTCACAGCCTGTCAGCCCGTACAATGGAACAGGCAAAGGGTTCAAGAGCACCCAGGTCCTATTCAACACAAGTCATTTGTCAACTCTAGCTCCTGTTTCACAGAGTCAAAGTCAGCAGTCAGCCATCACTGTGACACCCAAGCAGATTGTATCTTGTGATTTTCTCCTCTTCACGCCTCAGGCTGCTGAGTTTTACTGGGATAGCATGTCACAATCGACATCTTCCCCTTGGATACCCCCAAGTATCAGCCTACACAGTGAGTGGAGGCAATTGAACTGAAAAGCAGCACATTTGAGTTCAACACTGTTCTCATTAACAGCCAAGTAAATAGACAGTGATATATAATACCGTATGTTATACTCCATCTGTGTGTGGTATAACACTGTTAGTCTATGTCACTGCAGTATATAATACTGTGTTCGACTGTGTCACAGTGCGGTATATAGTACTGTGTTAGACTGTGTCACAGTGCGGTGTATAATACTGTATGTTAGACTGTGTCACTGTGCGGTATATAATACAGTGTTAGACTGTGTCACAGTGCGGTGTATAATACCGTGTGTTAGACTGTGTCACAGTGCGGTATATAATACCGTGTGTTAGACTGTGTCACAGTGCGGTATATAATACTGTGTGTTAGACTGTGTTACAGTGCAGTATATAATACTGTGTGTTAGACTGTGTCACAGTGCGGTATATAATACCGTGTGTTAGACTGTGTCACAGTGCGGTATATAATACCGTGTGTCAGACTGTGTCACAGTGCGGTATATAATACCGTGTGTTAGACTGTGTCACAGTGCTGTATATAATACCGTGTGTTAGACTGTGTCACAGTGCGGTATATAATACCGTGTGTTAGACTGTGTCACAGTGCGGTATATAATACCGTGTGTTAGACTGTGTCACAGTGCGGTATATAATATCGTGTGTTAGAATCTGTCACAGAGCGGTATATAATACTGCGTTAGACTGTGTCACAGTGCGGTGTATAATACCATGTGTTAGACTCTGTCACAGTACGATATATAATACTGTGTGTTAGAGTGTGTCACAGTGCTGTATATAATACCGTGTGTTAGACTGTGTCACAGTGCGGTATATAATACTGTGTTAGACTGTGTCACAGTGCGGTGTATAATACCGTATGTTAGACTGTGTCACTGTGCGGTATATAATACAGTGTTAGACTGTGTCACATTGCGGTATATAATACCGTGTGTTAGACTGTGTCACAGTGCGGTATATAATACTGTGTGTTAGACTGTGTCACAGTGCGGTATATAATACTGTGTGTTAGACTGTGTCACAGTGCGGTATATAATACTGTGTGTTAGACTGTGTCACAGTGCGGTGTATAATACCGTGTGTTAGACTGTGTCACTGTGCGGTATATAATACTGTGTGTTAGACTGTGTCACTGTGCGGTATATAATACTGTGTGTTAGACTGCGTCACAGTGCGGTATATAATACCGTGTTAGACTGTGTCACAGTGTGGTATATAATACTGTGTTAGAGTGTGTCACTGTGCGGTATATAATACCATGTGTTAGACTGTGTCACAGTGCCGTATATAATACTGTGTTAGAGTGTGTCACAGTGCGGTATATAATACCGTGTGTTACACTGTCACAGTGCCGTATATAATACCATGTGTTAGACTATGTCACAGTGCGGTATATAATACCATGTGTTAGACTGTGTCACAGTGCTGTATATAATACCGTGTGTTAGACTGTGTCACAGTGCGGTATATACCGTGTGTTAGACTGTGTCACAGTGCGGTATATAATACTGTGTGTTAGACTGTGTCACAGTGCTGTATATAATACCGTGTGTTAGACTGTGTCACAGTGCGGTATATAATACCGTGTGTTAGACTGTGTCACAGTGCGGTATATAATACCGTGTGTTACACTGTCACAGTGCTGTATATAATACCGTGTGTTAGACTGTCACAGTGCGGTATATAATACCGTGTGTTAGACTGTGTCACAGTGCGGTATATAATACCGTGTGTTAGACTGTGTCACAGTGCGGTATATAATACCGTGTGTTAGACTGTGTCACAGTGCGGTGTATAATACCGTGTGTTAGACTGTCACAGTGCGGTATATAATACCGTGTGTTAGACTGTGTCACAGTGCGGTATATAATACCGTGTGTTAGACTGTGTCACAGTGCTGTATTTAATACCGTGTGTTAGACTGTGTCACAGTGCGGTGTATAATACAGTGTGTTAGACTGTGTCACAGTGCGGTGTATAATACCGTGTGTTAGACTGTGTCACAGTGCTGTATATAATACTGTGTATTAGAGTGTGTCACAGTGCTGTATATAATACCGTGTGTTAGACTGTGTCACAGTGCGGTATATAATACTGTGTGTTAGACTGTGTCACAGTGCAGTATATAATACCGTGTGTTAGACTGTGTCACAGTGCGGTATATAATACCGTGTGTTAGACTGTGTCACAGTGCGGTATATAATACCGTGTGTTAGACTGTGTCA
Organism: Carcharodon carcharias; assembly: GCF_017639515.1. Lineage (NCBI taxonomy): Eukaryota > Metazoa > Chordata > Chondrichthyes > Lamniformes > Lamnidae > Carcharodon > Carcharodon carcharias. Next base: position 3,985,351 of record NC_054502.1, read on the forward strand.
CAGTGCTGTATATAATACCGTGTGTTAGACTGTGTCACAGTGCGGTATATAATACCGTGTGTTAGACTGTGTCACAGTGCGGTATACAATACTGTGTTAGCATGTGGCACAGTGCAGCATATAATACTGTGTGTTAGACTGTGTCACAGTGCAGTATATAATACCGTGTGTTAGACTGTGTCACAGTGCGGTATACAATACTGTGTTAGCATGTGTCACAGTGCAGTATATAATACCGTGTGTTAGACTGTCACAGTGCAGTATATAATACCGTGTGTTAGACTGTGTCACAGTGCTGTATATAATACTGTGTATTAGAGTGTGTCACAGTGCTGTATATAATACCGTGTGTTAGACTGTGTCACAGTGCGGTATATAATACTGTGTGTTAGACTGTGTCACAGTGCTGTATATAATACCGAGTGTTAGACCGTGTCACAGTGCGGTATATAATACCGTGTGTTAGACTGTGTCACAGTGCAGTATATAATACCGTGTGTTAGACTGTGTCACAGTGCGGTATATAATACCGTGTGTTAGACTGTGTCACAGTGCGGTATATAATACCGTGTGTTAGACTGTGTCACAGTGCTGTATATAATACCGTGTGTTAGACTGTGTCACAGTGCGGTATATAATACCGTGTGTTAGACTGTGTCACAGTGCGGTATACAATACTGTGTTAGCATGTGTCACGGTGCAGTATATAATACCGTGTGTTAGACTGTGTCACAGTGCGGTATATAATACCGTGTGTTAGACTGTGTCACAGTGCGGTATACAATACTGTGTTAGCATGTGGCACAGTGCAGCATATAATACTGTGTGTTAGACTGTGTCACAGTGCGGTATATAATACCGTGTGTTAGACTGTGTCACAGTGCGGTATACAATACTGTGTTAGCATGTGTCACAGTGCAGTATATAATACCGTGTGTTAGACTGTCACAGTGCAGTATATAATACCGTGTGTTAGACTGTGTCACAGTGCGGTATATAATACTGTGTGTTCGACTGTGTCACAGTGCAGTATATAATACCGTGTGTTAGACTGTCACAGTGCAGTATATAATACCGTGTGTTAGACTGTGTCACAGTGCAGTATATAATACCGTGTGTTAGACTGTCACAGTGCTGTATATAATACCGGGTGTTAGACTTTGTCACAGTGCGGTATACAATACTGTGTTAGCATGTGTCACAGTGCAGTTTATAATACCGTGTGTTAGACTGTGTCACAGTGCGGTATATAATACCGTGTGTTAGGCTGTGTCACTGCAGTATATAATACCGTGTGTTAGGCTGTGTCACAGTGCGGTATATAATACCGTGTGTTAGGCTGTGTCACAGTGCAGAATATAATACCGTGTGTTAGACTATGTCACAGTGCAGTATATAATACCGTGTGTTAGACTGTGTCACAGTGCGGTATATAATACCGTTTGTTAGACTGTGTCACAGTGCGGTATATAATACTGTGTTAGCATGTGTCACAGTGCAGTATATAATACCGTGTGTTAGACTGTATCACAGTGCAGTATATAATACTGTGTGTTAGACTGTGTCACAGTGCGGTATATAATACCGTGTGTTAGACTGTCACAGTGCGGTATATAATACCGTGTGTTAGACTGTGTCACAGTGCAGTATATAATACCGTGTGTTAGACTGTGTCACAGTGCGGTATATAATACTGTGTGTTAGACTGTGTCACAGTGCGGTATATAATACTGTGTGTTAGACTGTGTCACAGTGCTGTATATAATACCGTGTGTTAGACTGTGTCACAGTGCCGTATATAATACTGTGTTAGAGTGTGTCACAGTGCAGTATATAATACCGTGTGTTAGACTGTGTCACAGTGCGGTATATAATACCGTGTGTTAGACTGTGTCACAGTGCAGTATATAAAACCGTGTGTTAGACTGTGTCACAGTGCGGTATATAATACCGTGTGTTAGACTGTGTCACTGCGGTATATGATACCGTGTGTTAGACTGTGTCACAGTGCTGTATATAATACCGTGAGTTAGACTGTGTCACAGTGCCGTATATAATACCGTGAGTTAGACTGTGTCACAGTGCCGTATATAATACTGTGTTAGCGTGTGTCACAGTGCGGTATATAATACTGTGCGTTAGACTGTGTCACAGTGCGGTATATAATACTGAGTGTTAGACTGTCACAGTGCGGTATATAATACCGTGTGTTAGACTGTGTCACAGTGCACTATATAATACCGTGTGTTAGACTGTGTCACAGTGCGGTATATAATACCGTGTGTTAGACTGTGTCACAGTGCGGTATATAATACCGTGTGTTAGACTGTGTCACAGTGCAGTATATAAAACCGTGTGTTAGACTGTGTCACAGTGCGGTATATAATACCGTGTGTTACACTGTGTCATAGTGCAGTATATAATACTGGTGTAGGGAAGGGGTCTTGGTATAGTGAGTGGCTTGTCAGGGTAGAGATGGCGCCAATGTGGTGAGAAGGATGTCAGGGCAGTGAGGGGGGCATGGTGGGGGCAGCAACGGAGGAGGGGGCAGCAAGGGAGGGCACCGTGGGAGCAGCAAGCCGGGTGGTGGGGCCTTCGGGGAAGCGAGGGGGAGGCCCATGTGGCCATCAAGGGGCGTGGCAGCAAAGGGAATTGGAGCAGTGACCAAGGTATCAAGGCTTTGAGGGATGTTGGGGTAGAGAGGAGATGGCTGGGCATTGCAGTGAGTTGCCTACAGGGATGGATATTGTCTACTGATGGTTTCACTGTTCTCCTCATCCTGACTGACAGGCTTCCCATGACGATTGGGTTATGAGGGCAGCTGTTTTCTGGGCCCTGTCTCCTGCAGCTCCAGGCCAAGGGCGAGATGCATTTAGGGGCAAGAGTCAGGTCTCAGAGGTGGACTGAATGGTATCATTCAACATCTCATCCCCAGGATAATCTAATCATTCTTCAGAAAGCAGAGGAAAGGGTTTTGACTGACATTGAGTCATGGGAACATCCCCTTCCACTGACACATGCAGCTGAGGCTGGGCAGATGGATTCCTGGGCGTTTGAGCTTCCCTCTTGGTGGGGGAAGGGATGGAGTTTGGTGGTGGGGGGGAGCTCCTGTTGTCCTGAGTGGCTTTCCTGACCTCCAGCATTTACACATCCTGAACTCCAGCCTGTCCACAGACAGGCAGGGTCCACTGATGGCCTGGGTTTCTATGGAGTTGGGAGCCAGCCACCAATCTCTCCCCGAGGGTGTCAACCAGTATTCACCACCACCCGCAGGCACATTGTTCACCATGCAATTCACAGGCAGGCCGACAGTTCAAACAGTAAAACCTATCAGCATCAAAACTCTTATTCAGGCTGTGACAACAATGAAGGAACTGTTGTATTGCTCAGTGACCACAGTGAAAAGCAAGCAATAGTGTCATCTTTCAGCTCAGTCCCCTAAACCCCAAACACTTGCTGGGCTACTGGCTCCTCTGGGGCTATACTCTGCTACCTCATCTGTACCCATCTGAAAGTCTGAGTCTAGCTACTCCACTGTGTGGCCCTGCCACAAACTCCTCTGCTGTTCTCACCTGAGCTGTCCAGAGGCAAACATTATACCAGGAGCCCCAGACACTGAGCAGGTGAGTTTGATGATGACATTGTAGAGGCAGCTTTACTCTGTATCTAACCCCGTGCTGTACCTGTCCTGGGAGTGTTTGATGGGGACACTGTAGAGGGAGCTTTACTCTGTATCTAACACCGTGCTGTACCTGTCCTGGGAATGTTTGATGGGGACAGTGTAGAGGGAGCTTGACTCTGTTTCTAACCCCGTGCTGTACCTGTCCTGGGAGTGTTTGTCTTTGAGGAATGTACATGGGCTGTCAAGTAGTGATCGGCAAGAGGAAATCTTTATTAACCACATCAAATCATATTAACATCTTAAACATCTCAATCAGATCACCCAGCCGTGTCCTACACACAAGCCTACTCCGTGCAACCAGTCCTCAATATTGAACTGTTTTAACCCCGGGCTTGTTCTGGTGAATCTGCCCCACGCTGCCTCTAAACATCAACCATTTTAATCATCAACAGATGCAGATGGTGAGGGGGGCGGAATTCCTTTCTGAGGTGCAGTGCCCAGAACTGAATGTAGATGGGTAATAAAGAAAAAATACTGCCGGTGCTGGTATTCGGAAACAAAAACAAAAACTGCTGGGGAAACTTGGCAGCTCTGTCAGCATCTGTGGAGGGAGGGAGAGAGAGAGAGAGAGACAGAGCTAACGTTTCGAGTCCATATGACCCTTCTTGGCTCATGAAGAAGGGTCCTACGGACTCGAAAGGTTAACTGTTTATATCTCTCCCTCCCTCCACAGATGCTGACAGAGCTGCTGAGTGTCCCCAGCAGTTTTTGTTTTCATTTTGTGAATGTCGACGGGGGTCTGACTCACGCTGTCCTGCTGTGGTCTGACTTGTTCCTGTGTTTGGTTGCAGATGTTGGGTTGTTGTCTGAACTCAGCTTTGTGGAGGAGCCCAGTGATGTGATTGCAGTGAAGGATCGGCCCCTGGTGTTAAACTGCCGGGTGGAAGGAGTTGAACCCATTACCATCACGTGGAGGAAAGATGGTTTTGCGCTGAGGGAGAGTCCCCGGGTCTCATTACTCAACAACGGCTCTCTCTGTATCCGAAACTTCCTGAAGAAGAAGGAAAACAATGAGTCTGACGCTGGGGAGTACGACTGTACAGCACACAACCGATTCGGTCTCTTACTCAGCCGCAAGGCCAGGGTGCAGGTGGCAAGTATGTGGTAACCCACTCACCCCCTCACCCCCCAGACCCCCTCCCCCTCACCCAGACCCCCTCCCCCTCACCCAGAACCCCTCCCCCTCACCCAGACCCTCCTCCCCCTCACCCAGACCCCCTCCCCCTCACCCCCCAGACCCCCTCCCCCTCACCCAGACCCCCTCCCCCTCACCCAAACCCTCTGTCCCCCTCACCCAGACCCCCTCCCCCTCACCCAGACCCTCTGTCCCCTCACCCAGACCCCCTCCCCCTCACCCAAACCCTCTGTCCCCCTCACCCAGACCCCCTCCCCCTCACCCAGACCCTCTGTCCCCTCACCCAGACCCCCTCCCCCTCACCCAGACCCTCTGTCCCCCTCACCCAGACCCCCTCCCCCTCACCCAGACCCTCTGTCCCCTCACCCAGACCCCCTCCCCCTCACCCAGACCCTCTGTCCCCCTCACCCAGACCCCCTCCCCCTCACCCAGACCCCCTCCCCCTCACCCAGACCCCCTCCCCCTCACCCGGACTCCATCGCCCAGATCCTCCTACCCCTCACCCAGACCCTCTGCCCTCTCACCCAGGCTCCATCACCCAGACCCTCTTGCCCTTCACCCAGACCCTCCTCCCCCTCACCCAGACTCCACCACCCGGACCCCCTCCCCCTCACCCAGGCTCCATCACCCAGACCCTCCTCCCTTTCACCCAGACCCTCCTCCCCCTCAACCAGACTCCACCACCCGGACCCCCTCCTCCTTACACAGGCCTCTCCCCGCCCCCCCAACCTGGATCTGCTCAACTGGGCAGCGTCTCCCGATTCCCACCTACCCTTGTCCCCTTCTTCCAGGCCCCTTCTGTTCCTCCGGACCCTGTCCCCTCACCCAGAACTCTTCCCCCTCAACTGGATCCCCTCTTCCTTACCCAGGGCTCCTCCCCTGGACCCCCTCACCTATACACCCTCTCCCAATTTTCCCTGCCCCCACCCACCTCTTCCCCTATTTCCAGACCCCTTCCGTTCCCCTGGACCCTGTCCACCTCTCACAGATCCCCACCCCCTGACCCTTCGGACCCCACCCTTCACCTGGATCCCCTCACCCAGACCCTTCCTCCCCCACCCAGACCCCCTCCTCTGGAGCCTCATCCTTGGCCCCCCTCCCCACACCTGGACCCACCTGCCAGACCTTAACTCCTCACCTTCTCCCAGATGCTCTTCCCTGGACCCCTTCCCCCTGGCACCCTCAACCCCTCCCCTCACCAGGACTCCTTCACCCAGAGCCCCTCTCCCTGGTGTCATGGTATTGTCACTGGAGTGGTAATGCAGGGACTCAGGGTAATGCTCTGGGGACCCGGGTATGAATCCCACCACGTCAGATGGTGGAATTTGAATTCAACAAAAATCTGGAATTAGAAGCCTAATGATGACCATGGAACCATTGTCGATTGTTGTAAAAACCTATCTGGTTCACTAATGTCCTTTAGGGAAGGAAATCTGTTGTCCTTACCTGGTCTGGCCTACATGTGACTCCAGACTCTCAGCAATGTGGTTGACTCTTAAATGCCCTCTGAAATGGCCTAGCAAGCCACTCAGTTGTAACAAACGGCTACAAAGTCATCAAAAAAAGAATGAAACCGGACGGACCACCCGGTATTGACCTAGGTATCGGAACCAACAACAGCAAACTCAGCCCTGTTGACCCTGCAAAGCCCTCCTAACTAACATCTGGGGGCAAGTGCCAAAATTGGGAGAGCTGTCTCACAGACTAGACAAGCAACAGCCTGACATAACCATACTCACAGAATCATATCTTAGAGATAATGTCCCAGACACCACCATCACTATCCCTGGGTATGTCCTGTCCCACTGGCAGGACAGACCCAGCAGAGATGGCAGCACAGTGGTATACAGTTGGGAGAGAGTTACCCTAGGAGTTCTCAACATTGACTCTGGACCCCATGAAGTCTCATGGCATCAGGTCAAACATGCACTAGGAAACCTCCTGCTGATTACCATGTACCGCCTTCCTTCAGCTGATGAATCAGTGCTCCTCCATGTTGAACACCACTTGGAGGAAGCACTGTGGATGGCAAGGGCACAGAATGTACTCTGGGCAGGGGACTTCAACGTCCATCATCAAGAGTGGCTTGGTAGGGCCACCACAGACTGAGCTGGCCGAGTCCTAAAGGACATAGCTGTTAGACTGGGTCTGTGGCAGGTGGTGAGGGAACCAACAAGAGGGAGAAACATACTTGACCTCCTCCTCACTAACCTGCCTGCCACAGATGCATCTGTCCATCAATGTGTCGGTAGGAGTGACCACCGCACAGTCTTTGTGGACACGAAGTCCCACCTTCACATTGAGGATACCCTCCATCGTGCTGTGTGGCACTGCCACCGAGCTAAATGGGACAGATTTCAAACAGATCTACCAACTCAAAGCTGGGCATCCATGAGGCGCTGTGGGCCATCAGCAGCAGAATTTTACTCAACCACAATCTGTAACCTCATATCCCCCATTCTTCATTGAACAGGGTTGATCCTCTGGCTTGGTGGCAATGAAGAGTGCAGGAGGGCATGTCAGGAGCAGCACCAGGCATACCTGAGAATGAAGTGTCAACCTGGAGAAGCAACAACACAGGACTACTTGCATCCAAACAGCATAAGCAGCAAGTGATAGACAGAGCTAAGCGATTCCGCAACCCACGGATCAGATCTAAGCTCTGCAGTCCTCTACACCAGTCGTGAATGGTGGTGGACAATTAAACAACTCACTGGAAGAGGAGGCTCCACAAATATCCCCATTCTCAATGATGGAAGAACCCAGCACTTCGGTGCAAAACATAAGGCTGAAGCATTTGCAGTCATCTTTAACCAGAAGTGCCGAATGGATGATCCATCTCGGCCTCCTCCAGAGGTCTCCAGCATCACAGATGCCAGTCTTCAGCCAATTCGATTCACTCCATGTGATATCAAGAAATGGCTGAAGACATTAGATACTGACTGCAAAGGCTATGGGCCCTGACAATATCCCGGCAATAGTACTGAAGACTTGTGCTCCATAGCTTGCCACATCCCTAGCCACACATTTCTAGTACAGCCACAACACTGGCATCTATCCAGCTATGTGGAAAATTGCCCAGATATGACCTGTACACCTAAAACAGGGCAAATCCAACCCAGCCAATTACTGCCCCATCAGTCTACTCTCGATTATCAGCAAAGCGATGGAAGATGTCATCAACAGTGCTATCAAGTGACACTTACCTACTCCCTGATGCTCAGTTTGGGTTCCACTAGGGTCATTCAGCTTCTGACCTCATTACAGCCTTGGTTCAAACATGGACTAAAGAGCTGAACTCCTGAGGTGAGTTGAGAGTGACTGTCCTTGACATCAAGGCAGCATTTGACCAAGTGTGGTATCAAGGACCCCTAGCAAAACTGGAGTCAATGTGAATCGGGAGGAAAACTCTCCGCTGGTTGGGGTCATACCCAGCACAAAGGAAGGTGGTTGTGGTTGTTGGAGATCAATCATCTCAGTCCCAGGACATCACTGCAGGAGTTCCTCAGGGTAGTATCCTCGACCCAACTATCTTCGGTTGCTTCATCAATGACCTTCCTTAACATCATAAGATCAGAAGTGGGGATGTTCGCTGACGATTGCACAATGTTCAGCACCATTCACGACTCCTCAGATACTGAAGCACTCCATGTCCAAATGCAGCAAGACCTGGACAATATCCAGGCTTGGGCTGACAAATGGCAAGTAACATTCACGCCACACAAGTGCCAAGCAATGACCATCTCCAACAAGAGAGAATCTAACCATCGCCCCTTGACATTCAATGGCATTACCACCACTGAATCCCCTGCTATCAACATCTTGGGTGTTACCATTGACCAGAAACTGAACTAGACTAGCCATATAAATACTGTGGCTACAAGAGCAGGTTAGAGGCTGGGAATCCTGCAACAAGTAACTCACCTCCTGACTCCCCAAAGCCTGTCCACCATCTACAAGGGACAAGTGTGATGGAATACTCCCCACTTGTCTGACTAGTGCAGCTCCCACAATACTCAAGAAGCTTGACACCATCCAGCACAAAGCAGCCCCGCTTGATTGGCACCACATCCACACATTCACTCCCTCCACCACCAACACACAGTAGCAACAGTGTGTGTGCCATCTACAAGATGCACTGCAGGAATTCATCAAGGCTCCTTAGACAGCACCTTCCAAACCCACAACCTCCACCATCTAGAAGGACAAGGGCAGCAGACACATGGGGAACACCACCACCTGGAAATTCACCTCCAAGTCACTCACCATCCTGACTTGGAAATATATTGGCCTTTCCTTCATTATCGCTGGGTCAAAATCCTGGAACTCCCTCCCTAACAGCACCATGGGTGTACCTACACCACAGGGACTGCAGCGGCTCAAGAAGGCAGCTCAGCACCACCTTCTCAAGGGCCATAGGAATGGGCAATAAATGCTGGCCCAGCCAGCGAAGACCACATCCCATAAATTAATCATTAAAAAAAAGACACCCTCCCCTTACCCGGACACCCTCCCCCTCACCTGGCCCTCCCCTCCGTTCCTCATTATGACACCCCTCCCCCTTTACCACGCCTCATCCCAGTCCCCTCGCCCCCTATGATCCCTCACTCTCTCTTTCCTGCATGTTGCCTAGCATTATGTACCATTTCTATCCATTTGTATGTATCTCTCTCCCTCTATTACCTCTCTCCTTTATCTCATCTTCCCTCACAATGTCGACTTCCCTTTCTCTCTGTATCTCTTTGATCTGTCTTAATTCCCATTCTGGCTTTCTATATCTCTTTCTACCTCCCTTTTCACTTCCCCCTCTCTATCTATTGCTAACACTATTTCTTACTCTGTCTGTCTCTGTCTCTGTTCCATCTTTCCATTCCTCTATTCCATCGGTTTATCTCCCTTTCTTTGTGTTACTGTCTCTTCGTCTCTGTGTGTCTCCCTCTCTCCTTCCCATTCCCTCCATCTCTATCACTCACTCTATCTCCTTGTCATTCTTCATCTCTTTCTGTGACTCTTCAAAACTCTCTGCCTTGTCTGAGACCTCTGCCAATTTGCTGACTATGATCTAATAATGAACCTTCTTTTTCCCGTTGCCTTTCCAACCCAGCTCTGCCTCGATTTCAGACCCACCCGCAGTCTATGAAGGTGCAGCTGGGAGGTGTGGCCCGTTTTGAATGTCACATCTATGGTGTTCCTGAAGCCACAATAACTTGGGAACTCAATCGTGTTCCTTTGAACATGGATGATGCAAGGTGAGTCACACATTTCCAACCAACTCATAGGATTTATATCTATTGAGTCAATGGCGTGTGGCAATGCACAAGGCCAGGAGCTGTGCTTAGCAGAAATAGGAGTTACAGAGAGGGAAGCAGAGGTAACAGAACATCAGAGGTAACTCACTCCCCAAATCGTTCATCTTTGTATTTCCTTTATAATTTTCTATGTCAGCATTCATAATGGTCAGAGCCTATGTAAACTCGTAACGCTGTAATGACACCCTCTGACCAGAGGTGATGCTGTAGCTCCTGAGAGTGGAGTAGCAGTGTGAAAGTTTATATAGGCAGATTCCAATGCAATTGGAAATGCTAGTATTTCTTATGGAAATAGTTGAAAGGATGTACAAATGGCGGGGAGATTTTTAGTATACTGTACAGTGATAGGTGTATACATTATTCCTGGGAGACTTGGTGCCTCCTGTCACACCAGGGCATCAGCAGATCTGTAGAATTATGGCTCCCACCTTCCCATCGTTAAATTTATATACATTTTTATTTATTTTCAAAAACTGTGTCAGCTGTGAGATAATTTGTAGCATTCTCGCCTGAATGAGATGGACCTGGGTTCAAGTTCCAATCCAGAGACTTGAGCACATAATCTACACCTAAACTCCCAATGCAGTACTGAGGGAGTTCTGCACTATCAAGGGGTCTGTACTGAGTAGGGGGGGGGGGGGCTGCACTGTCGGACGGTCAGCACTGAGGGAGTGCTGCACTGTCAGAGAGTCAGTGTTGAGAGAGTGTCACACTGTCAGAGGGTCAGTACTGAGGGAGAGCCGCACTGTCAGAGGGTCAATGCTGAGAGAGTGCTGCACTGTTGGCGGGCCATCTTTCAGATGAGGCATTAAACTGAGGGCCTGTCTTGCTGTAAAAGATCCAGCAGTTGCTATGTTGAAAAGCAGGGCAGAGTATTCTCTCGTGTCCTGGGTGAATTTTTACACCTCACCCAATATCTCAAACAAGTGATTATTTGATCATATTTTGCTTTAAAGTTTGTGAGAGTTTGCTGTGTGTAACTTGGTTCCTGCAGTGTTTTCTGCCCTTTAAAAGTATTTCATTGAATTGTAAAGCCCTTTACGATGTGAAGTGTCAATGTGGAGGTGCACTCCCTGCAGGTTCACATAGCGTTGTTGGACTGACTGCCTCTGCCTTGGTTTCCAGGTATACTCTGCTACCAACTGGTGTTCTCCAGATCACCAGAGTACAGCAACGGGACCTCGGCACTTATCGCTGTGTGGCTGTCAACATTGCAAATACAAGAGCCAGTCAGGAGGCTACACTGAGCCTGTCGGGTCAGTACGACAGCTCAACTCTCATCAGACTCACCCACCCTAACCATCACTCGCAGCCTCGTTTCATCACCACACCCCTACCCCCACCCCAACCCTAACCACCACACACCTAACACCACCCCACACCCCTACCCTCACCCCCACCCTCACCCTCACCACCACCCCTACCCCCACCCCCACCCTCACCCTCACCACCACACCCCCACCCTCACCACCACCCTCACCCTCACCACCACACCCCCACCCTCACCTTCACCCTCACCCCCACCCTCACCCTCACCCCCACCCCCACCCTCACTATCACCCTCATCACCACACCCCTAACTCCACCCTCACCCTCATCACGTCCCCACCCTCAGGATCTCATCCCCCACCCCCACCCTCACCCTTAGGATCTCATCACCCTCACCCTTATCTTTGCTTCCCCCTCACCCTCATCATCGTATTACCCTCAACCTCGCCCTCATTATCTCATCCCCCTCACCATCACCCCACCCCTGCCCTGAGCATCACCCCCTCACCCCTCCACCCTCATCATCTGCTCCCTCACCCTCACCCAATCTCCCTCGCTCTCATCATCTCTCCTCTCACCGCCCCTCCCACTCAGCCCCGTCCCTCACCACCCCCTCTCACCATCATAGCTGATCCATGTTGGATGAGGCTAAGCTGCTCAATGTCACTGATGGATGTTTATTCCTTTCCCAGTTTTGTCCCCCCGTGCTGACCAGGAGCCTGTGATCCTATCAGGTCCTCAGAACCTCACCCTCACCATTCACCAGACTGCCATTTTGGAATGTATTGCCACGGGAAATCCAAAACCAATCGTATCATGGAGCAGACTTGGTGAGTGTCAGACAGTGAGCAGAGCCTCTGGGGTACATTTACAACACTGTGAGGGACAGCAGCAATAGGTCAGTATTCTGTTGTTGTACCTGTCAGGGAACATCTTAGATTACTGTAAATGTAATTCAAAATCCTGAAAAAGATGCATTGTAACTTACTCCGGATAGTCTGTAACTCGCTCCCGGACAGCCTGTAACTCGCTCCCGGACAGTCTGTAACTCACTCCTGATTCCCTGTGTAACTCGCTTCCGGACAGTCTGTAATTCACTCCCGGACAGCCTGTAACTCACTCCCGATCCCTGTGTAACTTGCTCCCGGACAGCCTGTAACTCACTCCCAATCCCTGTGTAACTCACTCCCGGACAGCCTGTAACTCACTCCCGATCCCTGTGTAACTTGCTCCCGGACAGCCTGTAACTCACTCCCGATCCCTGTGTAACTCGCTCCCGGACAGCCTGTAACTCGCTCCCGGACAGCCTGTAACTCGCTCCCGATCCCTGTGTAATTCGCTCCCGGACAGCCTGTAACTCACTTCCGATCCCCGTGTAACTCGCTCCCAGACAGCCTGTAACTCGCTCCCAGACAGTCTGTAACTCACTCCCGATTCCCTGTGTAACTCGCTCCCGGACAGTCTGTAACACACTCCCGAACAGCCTGTAACTCGCCCAAGGACAGCCTGTAACTCACCCAAGGACAGCCTGTAACTCACTCCCGATTCCCTGTGTAACTCGCTCCCGGACCACCTGTAATTCGCCCAAGGACAGCCTGTAACTCACTCCCAATCCCTGTGTAACTCGCTCCCGGACAGCCTGTAACTCGCTCCCGGACAGCCTGTAACTCACTCCTGATTCCCTGTGTAACTCGCTCCCGGACAGTCTGTAATTCACTCCCGGACAGCCTGTAACTCACTCCCGATCCCTGTGTAACTTGCTCCCGGACAGCCTGTAACTCACTTCCGATCCCTGTGTAACTCGCTCCCAGGCAGTCTGTAACTCGCTCCCGATCCCTGTGTAACTCGCTCCCGGACAGCCTGTAACTCACTTCCAATCCCTGTGTAACTCGCTCCCAGCCAGCCTGTAACTCGCTCCCAGACAGTCTGTAACTCACTCCCGATTCCCTGTGTAACTCGCTCCCGGACAGTCTGTAACACACTCCCGAACAGCCTGTAACTCGCCCAAGGACAGCCTGTAACTCACCCAAGGACAGCCTGTAACTCACTCCCGATTCCCTGTGTAACTCGCTCCCGGACCACCTGTAATTCGCCCAAGGACAGCCTGTAACTCACTCCCAATCCCTGTGTAACTCGTTCCCGGGCAGTCTGTAACACACTCCCGATCCCTGTGTAACTCGCTCCCGGACAGCCTGAAACTCGCTCCCGGACAGCCTGTAACTCGCTCCCGGACAGCCTGTAACTCGCTCCGAATCCCTGTGTAACTCGTTCCCGGGCAGTCTGTAACACACTCCCGATCCCTGTGTAACTCGCTCCCGGACAGCCTGAAACTCACTCCCGGACAGCCTGAAACTCGCTCCCGGACAGCCTGAAACTCGCTCCCGGACAGCCTGTAACTCGCTCCCGGACAGCCTGTAACTCGCTCCCGGACAGTCTGTAACACACTCCCGATCCCTGTGTAACTCGCTCCCGGACAGCCTGAAACTCGCTCCCAGACAGTCTGTAACTCGCTCCTGGACAGCCTGTAACTCGCCCAGGGACAGCCTATAACTTGCCCAAGGACAGCCTGTACCTCACTCCTGATCTCTGCGTAACTCACTCCCGATCCCAGTGTAACTCTCTCCCGGACAGCCTGTAACTCGCTCCCAATCCCTGCGTAACTCACTCCTGATCCCTGCGTAACACACGCCCATATCCCTGCATAACTCACTCCCGATCCCTGTGTAACTCTCTCCCGAACAGCCTGTAACTTGCTCCCAATCCCTGCGTATCTCACTCCTGATCCCTGCGAAACTCACTCCTGAGCCCTGCGTAATTCGCTCCCGATCCCTGCGAAACTCACTCCCGATCCCTGTGTAACTCACTCCTGATCCCTGTGTAACTCGCTCCTGATCCCTGCGAAACTCACTCCCGATCCCTGCGTAACTCACTCCTGATCCCTGTGTAACTCGCTCCTGATCCCTGCGAAACTCGCTCCCGATCCCTGCGTAACTCACTCGCGATCCCTGTGTAACTATCTCCCGGACAGCCTGTAACTCACTCCCAATCCCTGCGTAACTCACTCCCGATCTCTGCGTAACTCTCTCCCGGACAGCCTGTAACTCACTCCCAACCCCTGCGTAACTCACTCCTGATCCCTGCGTAACTCACTCCTGATCCCTGCGTAACTCGCTTCTGATCCCTGCGTAACTTGCTCCTGATCCCTGCGTAACTCGCTCCCGAACTCTGCGTAACTCTCTCCTGGACAGCCTGTAACTCACTCCCGATCCCAGCGTAACTCACTCCCGATCCCTGTGTAACTCACTCCCGATCCCTGCGTAACTCACTCCTGATCCCTGCGTAGCTCTCTCCCGATCCCTGCGTAACTCTCTCCCGATCCCTGCGAAATTCGCTTCCGATCCCTGCGTAACTCACTCCTGATCCCTGTGTAACTCACTCCCAATCCTTGCGTAACTCACTCCCGATCCCTGCGTAACTCACTCGCGGACAGCCTGTAACTCAGTCCCGATCCCTGGGTAACTCGCTCCCGATCCCTGCGTAACTCGCTCCCGATCCCTGCGTAACTCACTCCCGATCCCTGTGTAACTCGCTCACGATCCCTGCGTAACTCACACCCGATCCCTGCGTAACTCACTCCCGGATGGCCTGTAACTCGCTCCTGATCCCTGCGTAACTCGCTCCCGATCTCTGCGTAACTCACTTCCGATCTCTACGTAACTCACTCCGCTCTCTGCGTAACTCTCTCCCGATCTCTGCGTAACTCACTCCCGATCTCTGCGTAACTCTCTCCCGATCTCTGCGTAACTCACTCCCGATCTCTGCGTAACTCTCTCCCGATCTCTGCGTAACTCACTCCCGGTCTCTGCGTAACTCTCTCCCGATCTCTGCGTAACTCACTCCCGATCCCTGCGTAACTCACGCCCGATCTCTGCGTAACTCTCTCCCAATCTCTGCATAACTCACTCCCGATCTCTGCGTAACTCTCTCCCGATCCCTGCGTAACTCACTCCCGATCCCTGCGTAACTCACTCCCGTTCTCTGCGTAACTCTCTCCCGATCTCTGCGTAACTCTCTCCCGATCCCTGCGTAACTCTCTCCCGATCCCTGTGTAACTCACTCCCGGACAGCCTGTAACTCGCTCCCGATCCCTATGTAACTCGCTCCTGATCCCTGCGAAACTCACTCCCGATCTCTGCGTAACTCAGTCCCGATCCCAGCGTAACTCGCTCCTGATCCCTGCGTAACATGCTCCTGATCCCTGCGTAACTCGCTCCCGATCCCTGCGAAACTCACTCCCGATCTCTGCATAACACACTCCGATCCCTGCGTAACTCGCTCCTGATCCCTGCGTAACTGGCTCCTGATCCCTGCGTAACTCGCTCCCGATCCTGCGTAACTCACTCCCAATCCCTGCGTAACTCACTCCCGATCCCTGCATAACTCACTCCCAGACAGCCTGTAACTCACTCCCGATCCCTGGGTAACTCACTCCTGATCCCTGCGTAATTCGCTCCCGATCCCTGCGTAACTCACTCCCGATCCCTGCGTAACTCGCTCACGATCCCTGCGTAACTCGCTCACGATCCCTGCGTAACTCGCTCACGATCCCTGCGTAACTCACTCCCGATACCTGCGTAACTCACTCCCAATCCCTGTGTAACTCACTCCCGATCCCTGCGTAACTCACACCCGATCCCTGCGTAACTCACTCCTGATCCCTGCGTAACTCACTCCCAATCCCTGCGTAACTCACTCCCGATCTCTGCGTAGCTCACTCCCGGACAGCCTGTAACTCGCTCCCGATCCCTGCGTTACTCGCTCCCGATCTCTGCGTAACTCACTCCCAATCTCTGCGTAACTCACTCCCGATCTCTGCGTAGCTCACTCCCGGACAGCCTGTAACTCGCTCCCGATCCCTGCGTTACTCGCTCCCGATCTCTGCGTAACTCTCTCCCGATCTCTGCGTAACTCACTCCCGATCCCTGCGTAACTCACTCCCGATCTCTGCGTAACTCACTCCCGATCTCTGCGTAACTCTCTCGCGATCTCTGCGTAACTCTCTCCCGATCCCTGTGTAACTCACTCCCGGACAGCCTGTAACTCGCTCCCGATCCCTATGTAACTCGCTCCTGATCCCTGCGAAGCTCACTCCCGATCTCTGCGTAACTCAGTCCCGATTCCAGCGTAACTCGCTCCTGATCCCTGCGTAACACGCTCCTGATCCCTGCGTAACTCGCTCCTGATCCTTTGTAACTTACTCCCGATCTCTGCGTAACTCACTCCCGATCCCTGCGTAACTCACTCCCGATCTCTGCGTAACTCACTCCCGATCTCTGCGTAACTCTCTCCCAATCTCTGCATAACTCACTCCCGATCTCTGCGTAACTCTCTTCCGATCTCTGCGTAACTCACTCCCGATCGCTGCGTAACTCACTCCCGATCTCTGCGTAACTCACTCCCGATCTCTGCATAACTCTCTCCCGATCTCTGCGTAACTCTCTCCCGATCCCTGTGTAACTCACTCCCGGACAGCCTGTAACTCGCTCCCGATCCCTATGTAACTCGCTCCTGATCCCTGCGAAGCTCACTCCCGATCTCTGCGTAACTCAGTCCTGATTCCAGCGTAACTCGCTCCTGATCCCTGCGTAACACGCTCCTGATCCCTGCGTAACTCGCTCCTGATCCCTGCGTAACTCGCTCCTGATCCTTCGTAACTCACTCCCGATCCCTGCGTAACTCACTCCCGATCCCTGCGTAACTCACTCCCGATCCCTGCGTAACTCATTCCTGATCCCTGCGTAACTCACTCCCGGACAGCCTGTAACTCTCTCCTGATCCCTGCACAACTCGCTCCTGATCCCTGTGTAACACACTCCCGATCTCTGTGTAACTCACTCCTGATCCCTGCGAAACTCACTCCCGATCACTGTGTAACTCGCTCTAGATCCCTGCGTAACTCGCTCCCGATCCCTGTGTAACTCACTCCCGGTCCCTGTGTAACTCACTCCCGGAAAGCCTGTAACTCTCTCCTGATCCCTGCGTAACTCGTTCCTGATCCCTGTGTAACTCGCTCCCGGACAACCTGTAACTCACTCCTGATCCCTGCGTAACTCGCTCCCGATCCCTGCGTAACTCACTCCCGATCCCTGCGTAACTCACTCCCGGACAGCCTGTAACTCACTCCTGATCCCTGCGTAACTCGCTTCCGATCCCTGCGTAACTCACTCCCGATCCCTGCGTAACTCACTCCCGGACAGCCTGTAACTCACTCCTGATCCCTGCGTAACTCACTCCTGATCCCTGTGTAACTCGCTCCTGATCCCTGCGTAACTCACTCCTGATCCCTGTGTAACTCGCTCCCGATCCCTGTGTAACTCGCTCCCGGACAGCCTGTACCTCACTCCTGATCCCTGCGTAACTCGCTTCCGATCCCTGCGTAACTCGCTCACAATCCCTGCGTAACTCACTCCTCATCCCTGCGTAACTCACTCCCGATCCCTGCGTAACTCACTCCTGATCCCTGCGTAACTCACTCCCGGACAGCCTGTAACTCTCTCCTGATCCCTGCACAACTCGCTCCTGATCCCTGTGTAACTCACTCCCGATCTCTGCGTAACTCACTCCTGATCCCTGCGAAACTCACTCCCGATCACTGTGTAACTCGCTCTAGATCCCTGCGTAACTCGCTCCCGATCCCTGTGTAACTCGCTCCCGGTCCCTGTGTAACTCGCTCCCGGACAACCTGTAACTCACTCCTGATCCCTGCGTAACTCGCTCCCGGACCACCTGTAATTCGCCCAAGGACAGCCTGTAACTCACTCCCAATCCCTGTGTAACTCGCTCCCGGACAGCCTGTAACTCGCTCCCGGACAGCCTGTAACTCACTCCTGATTCCCTGTGTAACTCGCTCCCGGACAGTCTGTAATTCACTCCCGGACAGCCTGTAACTCACTCCCGATCCCTGTGTAACTTGCTCCCGGACAGCCTGTAACTCACTCCCGATCCCTGTGTAACTCACTCCCGGATAGTCTGTAACTCACTCCCGATCCCTGTGTAACTCACTCCCGGACAGCCTGTAACTCACTCCCAATCCCTGTGTAACTTGCTCCCGGACAGCCTGTAACTCACTTCCGATCCCTGTGTAACTCGCTCCCAGGCAGTCTGTAACTCGCTCCCGATCCCTGTGTAACTCGCTCCCGGACAGCCTGTAACTCACTTCCGATCCCTGTGTAACTCGCTCCCAGCCAGCCTGTAACTCGCTCCCAGACAGTCTGTAACTCACTCCCGATTCCCTGTGTAACTCGCTCCCGGACAGTCTGTAACACACTCCCGAACAGCCTGTAACTCGCCCAAGGACAGCCTGTAACTCACCCAAGGACAGCCTGTAACTCACTCCCGATTCCCTGTGTAACTCGCTCCCGGACCACCTGTAATTCGCCCAAGGACAGCCTGTAACTCACTCCCAATCCCTGTGTAACTCGTTCCCGGGCAGTCTGTAACACACTCCCGATCCCTGTGTAACTCGCTCCCGGACAGCCTGAAACTCGCTCCCGGACAGCCTGTAACTCGCTCCCGGACAGCCTGTAACTCGCTCCGAATCCCTGTGTAACTCGTTCCCAGGCAGTCTGTAACACACTCCCGATCCCTGTGTAACTCGCTCCCGGACAGCCTGAAACTCACTCCCGGACAGCCTGAAACTCGCTCCCGGACAGCCTGTAACTCGCTCCCGGACAGCCTGTAACTCGCTCCTGGACAGCCTGTAACTCGCTCCCGGACAGTCTGTAACACACTCCCGATCCCTGTGTAACTCGCTCCCGGACAGCCTGAAACTCGCTCCCAGTCTGTAACTCGCTCCTGGACAGCCTGTAACTCGCCCAGGGACAGCCTATAACTTGCCCAAGGACAGCCTGTACCTCACTCCTGATCTCTGCGTAACTCACTCCCGATCCCAGTGTAACTCTCTCCCGGACAGCCTGTAACTCACTTCCGATCCCTGTGTAACTCGCTCCCAGCCAGCCTGTAACTCGCTCCCAGACAGTCTGTAACTCACTCCCGATTCCCTGTGTAACTCGCTCCCGGACAGTCTGTAACACACTCCCGAACAGCCTGTAACTCGCCCAAGGACAGCCTGTAACTCACCCAAGGACAGCCTGTAACTCACTCCCGATTCCCTGTGTAACTCGCTCCCGGACCACCTGTAATTCGCCCAAGGACAGCCTGTAACTCACTCCCAATCCCTGTGTAACTCGTTCCCGGGCAGTCTGTAACACACTCCCGATCCCTGTGTAACTCGCTCCCGGACAGCCTGAAACTCGCTCCCGGACAGCCTGTAACTCGCTCCCGGACAGCCTGTAACTCGCTCCGAATCCCTGTGTAACTCGTTCCCGGGCAGTCTGTAACACACTCCCGATCCCTGTGTAACTCGCTCCCGGACAGCCTGAAACTCACTCCCGGACAGCCTGAAACTCGCTCCCGGACAGCCTGTAACTCGCTCCCGGACAGCCTGTAACTCGCTCCCGGACAGTCTGTAACACACTCCCGATCCCTGTGTAACTCGCTCCCGGACAGCCTGAAACTCGCTCCCAGACAGTCTGTAACTCGCTCCTGGACAGCCTGTAACTCGCCCAGGGACAGCCTATAACTTGCCCAAGGACAGCCTGTACCTCACTCCTGATCTCTGCGTAACTCACTCCCGATCCCAGTGTAACTCTCTCCCGGACAGCCTGTAACTCGCTCCCAATCCCTGCGTAACTCACTCCTGATCCCTGCGTAACACACGCCCATATCCCTGCATAACTCACTCCCGATCCCTGTGTAACTCTCTCCCGAACAGCCTGTAACTTGCTCCCAATCCCTGCGTATCTCACTCCTGATCCCTGCGAAACTCACTCCTGAGCCCTGCGTAATTCGCTCCCGATCCCTGCGAAACTCACTCCCGATCCCTGTGTAACTCACTCCTGATCCCTGTGTAACTCGCTCCTGATCCCTGCGAAACTCACTCCCGATCCCTGCGTAACTCACTCCTGATCCCTGTGTAACTCGCTCCTGATCCCTGCGAAACTCGCTCCCGATCCCTGCGTAACTCACTCGCGATCCCTGTGTAACTATCTCCCGGACAGCCTGTAACTCACTCCCAATCCCTGCGTAACTCACTCCCGATCTCTGCGTAACTCTCTCCCGGACAGCCTGTAACTCACTCCCAACCCCTGCGTAACTCACTCCTGATCCCTGCGTAACTCACTCCTGATCCCTGCGTAACTCGCTTCTGATCCCTGCGTAACTTGCTCCTGATCCCTGCGTAACTCGCTCCCGAACTCTGCGTAACTCTCTCCTGGACAGCCTGTAACTCACTCCCGATCCCAGCGTAACTCACTCCCGATCCCTGTGTAACTCACTCCCGATCCCTGCGTAACTCACTCCTGATCCCTGCGTAGCTCTCTCCCGATCCCTGCGTAACTCTCTCCCGATCCCTGCGAAATTCGCTTCCGATCCCTGCGTAACTCACTCCTGATCCCTGTGTAACTCACTCCCAATCCTTGCGTAACTCACTCCCGATCCCTGCGTAACTCACTCGCGGACAGCCTGTAACTCAGTCCCGATCCCTGGGTAACTCACTCCTGATCCCTGCGTAACTCGCTCCCGATCCCTGCGTAACTCACTCCCGATCCCTGTGTAACTCGCTCACGATCCCTGCGTAACTCACACCCGATCCCTGCGTAACTCACTCCCGGATGGCCTGTAACTCACTCCCGATCCCTGCGTAACTCACGCCCGATCTCTGCGTAACTCTCTCCCAATCTCTGCATAACTCACTCCCGATCTCTGCGTAACTCTCTCCCGATCCCTGCGTAACTCACTCCCGATCCCTGCGTAACTCACTCCCGTTCTCTGCGTAACTCTCTCCCGATCTCTGCGTAACTCTCTCCCGATCCCTGCGTAACTCTCTCCCGATCCCTGTGTAACTCACTCCCGGACAGCCTGTAACTCGCTCCCGATCCCTATGTAACTCGCTCCTGATCCCTGCGAAACTCACTCCCGATCTCTGCGTAACTCAGTCCCGATCCCAGCGTAACTCGCTCCTGATCCCTGCGTAACATGCTCCTGATCCCTGCGTAACTCGCTCCCGATCCCTGCGAAACTCACTCCCGATCTCTGCATAACACACTCCGATCCCTGCGTAACTCGCTCCTGATCCCTGCGTAACTGGCTCCTGATCCCTGCGTAACTCGCTCCCGATCCTGCGTAACTCACTCCCAATCCCTGCGTAACTCACTCCCGATCCCTGCATAACTCACTCCCAGACAGCCTGTAACTCACTCCCGATCCCTGGGTAACTCACTCCTGATCCCTGCGTAATTCGCTCCCGATCCCTGCGTAACTCACTCCCGATCCCTGCGTAACTCGCTCACGATCCCTGCGTAACTCGCTCACGATCCCTGCGTAACTCACTCCCGATCCCTGCGTAACTCACTCCCGATACCTGCGTAACTCACTCCCAATCCCTGTGTAACTCACTCCCGATCCCTGCGTAACTCACACCCGATCCCTGCGTAACTCACTCCTGATCCCTGCGTAACTCACTCCCAATCCCTGCGTAACTCACTCCCGATCTCTGCGTAGCTCACTCCCGGACAGCCTGTAACTCGCTCCCGATCCCTGCGTTACTCGCTCCCGATCTCTGCGTAACTCACTCCCAATCTCTGCGTAACTCACTCCCGATCTCTGCGTAGCTCACTCCCGGACAGCCTGTAACTCGCTCCCGATCCCTGCGTTACTCGCTCCCGATCTCTGCGTAACTCACTCCCGATCTCTGCGTAACTCACTCCCGATCCCTGCGTAACTCACTCCCGATCTCTGCGTAACTCACTCCCGGACAGCCTGTAACTCGCTCCCGATCCCTGCGTTACTCGCTCCCGATCTCTGCGTAACTCACTCCCGATCTCTGCGTAACTCACTCCCGATCCCTGCGTAACTCACTCCCGATCCCTGCGTAACTCACTCCCGGACAGCCTGTAACTCACTCCTGATCCCTGCGTAACTCACTCCTGATCCCTGTGTAACTCGCTCCTGATCCCTGCGTAACTCACTCCTGATCCCTGTGTAACTCGCTCCCGATCCCTGTGTAACTCGCTCCCGGACAGCCTGTACCTCACTCCTGATCCCTGCGTAACTCGCTTCCGATCCCTGCGTAACTCGCTTCCGATCCCTGCGTAACTCGCTCACAATCCCTGCGTAACTCACTCCTCATCCCTGCGTAACTCACTCCCGATCCCTGCGTAACTCACTCCTGATCCCTGCGTAACTCACTCCCGGACAGCCTGTAACTCTCTCCTGATCCCTGCACAACTCGCTCCTGATCCCTGTGTAACTCACTCCCGATCTCTGCGTAACTCACTCCTGATCCCTGCGAAACTCACTCCCGATCACTGTGTAACTCGCTCTAGATCCCTGCGTAACTCGCTCCCGATCCCTGTGTAACTCGCTCCCGGTCCCTGTGTAACTCACTCCCGGAAAGCCTGTAACTCGCTCCTGATCCCTGCGTAACTCGTTCCTGATCCCTGTGTAACTCGCTCCCGGACAACCTGTAACTCACTCCTGATCCCTGCGTAACTCGCTCCCGGACCACCTGTAATTCGCCCAAGGACAGCCTGTAACTCACTCCCAATCCCTGTGTAACTCGCTCCCGGACAGCCTGTAACTCGCTCCCGGACAGCCTGTAACTCACTCCTGATTCCCTGTGTAACTCGCTCCCGGACAGTCTGTAATTCACTCCCGGACAGCCTGTAACTCACTCCCGATCCCTGTGTAACTTGCTCCCGGACAGCCTGTAACTCACTCCCGATCCCTGTGTAACTCACTCCCGGATAGTCTGTAACTCACTCCCGATCCCTGTGTAACTCACTCCCGGACAGCCTGTAACTCACTCCCAATCCCTGTGTAACTTGCTCCCGGACAGCCTGTAACTCACTTCCGATCCCTGTGTAACTCGCTCCCAGGCAGTCTGTAACTCGCTCCCGATCCCTGTGTAACTCGCTCCCGGACAGCCTGTAACTCACTTCCGATCCCTGTGTAACTCGCTCCCAGCCAGCCTGTAACTCGCTCCCAGACAGTCTGTAACTCACTCCCGATTCCCTGTGTAACTCGCTCCCGGACAGTCTGTAACACACTCCCGAACAGCCTGTAACTCGCCCAAGGACAGCCTGTAACTCACCCAAGGACAGCCTGTAACTCACTCCCGATTCCCTGTGTAACTCGCTCCCGGACCACCTGTAATTCGCCCAAGGACAGCCTGTAACTCACTCCCAATCCCTGTGTAACTCGTTCCCGGGCAGTCTGTAACACACTCCCGATCCCTGTGTAACTCGCTCCCGGACAGCCTGAAACTCGCTCCCGGACAGCCTGTAACTCGCTCCCGGACAGCCTGTAACTCGCTCCGAATCCCTGTGTAACTCGTTCCCAGGCAGTCTGTAACACACTCCCGATCCCTGTGTAACTCGCTCCCGGACAGCCTGAAACTCACTCCCGGACAGCCTGAAACTCGCTCCCGGACAGCCTGTAACTCGCTCCCGGACAGCCTGTAACTCGCTCCTGGACAGCCTGTAACTCGCTCCCGGACAGTCTGTAACACACTCCCGATCCCTGTGTAACTCGCTCCCGGACAGCCTGAAACTCGCTCCCAGTCTGTAACTCGCTCCTGGACAGCCTGTAACTCGCCCAGGGACAGCCTATAACTTGCCCAAGGACAGCCTGTACCTCACTCCTGATCTCTGCGTAACTCACTCCCGATCCCAGTGTAACTCTCTCCCGGACAGCCTGTAACTCACTTCCGATCCCTGTGTAACTCGCTCCCAGCCAGCCTGTAACTCGCTCCCAGACAGTCTGTAACTCACTCCGATTCCCTGTGTAACTCGCTCCCGGACAGTCTGTAACACACTCCCGAACAGCCTGTAACTCGCCCAAGGACAGCCTGTAACTCACCCAAGGACAGCCTGTAACTCACTCCCGATTCCCTGTGTAACTCGCTCCCGGACCACCTGTAATTCGCCCAAGGACAGCCTGTAACTCACTCCCAATCCCTGTGTAACTCGTTCCCGGGCAGTCTGTAACACACTCCCGATCCCTGTGTAACTCGCTCCCGGACAGCCTGAAACTCGCTCCCGGACAGCCTGTAACTCGCTCCGAATCCCTGTGTAACTCGTTCCCGGGCAGTCTGTAACACACTCCCGATCCCTGTGTAACTCGCTCCCGGACAGCCTGAAACTCACTCCCGGACAGCCTGAAACTCGCTCCCGGACAGCCTGTAACTCGCTCCCGGACAGCCTGTAACTCGCTCCCGGACAGTCTGTAACACACTCCCGATCCCTGTGTAACTCGCTCCCGGACAGCCTGAAACTCGCTCCCAGACAGTCTGTAACTCGCTCCTGGACAGCCTGTAACTCGCCCAGGGACAGCCTATAACTTGCCCAAGGACAGCCTGTACCTCACTCCTGATCTCTGCGTAACTCACTCCCGATCCCAGTGTAACTCTCTCCCGGACAGCCTGTAACTCGCTCCCAATCCCTGCGTAACTCACTCCTGATCCCTGCGTAACACACGCCCATATCCCTGCATAACTCACTCCCGATCCCTGTGTAACTCTCTCCCGAACAGCCTGTAACTTGCTCCCAATCCCTGCGTATCTCACTCCTGATCCCTGCGAAACTCACTCCTGAGCCCTGCGTAATTCGCTCCCGATCCCTGCGAAACTCACTCCCGATCCCTGTGTAACTCACTCCTGATCCCTGTGTAACTCGCTCCTGATCCCTGCGAAACTCACTCCCGATCCCTGCGTAACTCACTCCTGATCCCTGTGTAACTCGCTCCTGATCCCTGCGAAACTCGCTCCCGATCCCTGCGTAACTCACTCGCGATCCCTGTGTAACTATCTCCCGGACAGCCTGTAACTCACTCCCAATCCCTGCGTAACTCACTCCCGATCTCTGCGTAACTCTCTCCCGGACAGCCTGTAACTCACTCCCAACCCCTGCGTAACTCACTCCTGATCCCTGCGTAACTCACTCCTGATCCCTGCGTAACTCGCTTCTGATCCCTGCGTAACTTGCTCCTGATCCCTGCGTAACTCGCTCCCGAACTCTGCGTAACTCTCTCCTGGACAGCCTGTAACTCACTCCCGATCCCAGCGTAACTCACTCCCGATCCCTGTGTAACTCACTCCCGATCCCTGCGTAACTCACTCCTGATCCCTGCGTAGCTCTCTCCCGATCCCTGCGTAACTCTCTCCCGATCCCTGCGAAATTCGCTTCCGATCCCTGCGTAACTCACTCCTGATCCCTGTGTAACTCACTCCCAATCCTTGCGTAACTCACTCCCGATCCCTGCGTAACTCACTCGCGGACAGCCTGTAACTCAGTCCCGATCCCTGGGTAACTCACTCCTGATCCCTGCGTAACTCGCTCCCGATCCCTGCGTAACTCACTCCCGATCCCTGTGTAACTCGCTCACGATCCCTGCGTAACTCACTCCCGGATGGCCTGTAACTCGCTCCTGATCCCTGCGTAACTCGCTCCCGATCTCTGCGTAACTCACTCCCGATCTCTACGTAACTCACTCCGCTCTCTGCGTAACTCTCTCCCGATCTCTGCGTAACTCACTCCCGATCTCTGCGTAACTCTCTCCCGATCTCTGCGTAACTCACTCCCGATCTCTGCGTAACTCTCTCCCGATCTCTGCGTAACTCACTCCCGGTCTCTGCGTAACTCTCTCCCGATCTCTGCATAACTCACTCCCGATCCCTGCGTAACTCACGCCCGATCTCTGCGTAACTCTCTCCCAATCTCTGCATAACTCACTCCCGATCTCTGCGTAACTCTCTCCCGATCCCTGCGTAACTCACTCCCGATCCCTGCGTAACTCACTCCCGTTCTCTGCGTAACTCTCTCCCGATCTCTGCGTAACTCTCTCCCGATCCCTGCGTAACTCTCTCCCGATCCCTGTGTAACTCACTCCCGGACAGCCTGTAACTCGCTCCCGATCCCTATGTAACTCGCTCACGATCCCTGCGTAACTCACACCCGATCCCTGCGTAACTCACTCCCGGATGGCCTGTAACTCGCTCCTGATCCCTGCGTAACTCGCTCCCGATCTCTGCGTAACTCACTCCCGATCTCTACGTAACTCACTCCGCTCTCTGCGTAACTCTCTCCCGATCTCTGCGTAACTCACTCCCGATCTCTGCGTAACTCTCTCCCGATCTCTGCGTAACTCACTCCCGATCTCTGCGTAACTCTCTCCCGATCTCTGCGTAACTCACTCCCGGTCTCTGCGTAACTCTCTCCCGATCTCTGCATAACTCACTCCCGATCCCTGCGTAACTCACGCCCGATCTCTGCGTAACTCTCTCCCAATCTCTGCATAACTCACTCCCGATCTCTGCGTAACTCTCTCCCGATCCCTGCGTAACTCACTCCCGATCCCTGCGTAACTCACTCCCGTTCTCTGCGTAACTCTCTCCCGATCTCTGCGTAACTCTCTCCCGATCCCTGCGTAACTCTCTCCCGATCCCTGTGTAACTCACTCCCGGACAGCCTGTAACTCGCTCCCGATCCCTCTGTAACTCGCTCCTGATCCCTGCGAAACTCACTCCCGATCTCTGCGTAACTCAGTCCCGATCCCAGCGTAACTCGCTCCTGATCCCTGCGTAACATGCTCCTGATCCCTGCGTAACTCGCTCCCGATCCCTGCGAAACTCACTCCCGATCTCTGCATAACACACTCCGATCCCTGCGTAACTCGCTCCTGATCCCTGCGTAACTGGCTCCTGATCCCTGCGTAACTCGCTCCCGATCCTGCGTAACTCACTCCCAATCCCTGCGTAACTCACTCCCGATCCCTGCATAACTCACTCCCAGACAGCCTGTAACTCACTCCCGATCCCTGGGTAACTCACTCCTGATCCCTGCGTAATTCGCTCCCGATCCCTGCGTAACTCTTCCCGATCCCTGCGTAACTCGCTCACGATCCCTGCGTAACTCGCTCACGATCCCTGCGTAACTCACTCCCGATCCCTGCGTAACTCACTCCCGATACCTGCGTAACTCACTCCCAATCCCTGTGTAACTCACTCCCGATCCCTGCGTAACTCACACCCGATCCCTGCGTAACTCACTCCTGATCCCTGCGTAACTCACTCCCAATCCCTGCGTAACTCACTCCCGATCTCTGCGTAGCTCACTCCCGGACAGCCTGTAACTCGCTCCTGATCCCTGCGTTACTCGCTCCCGATCTCTGCGTAACTCACTCCCAATCTCTGCGTAACTCACTCCCGATCTCTGCGTAGCTCACTCCCGGACAGCCTGTAACTCGCTCCCGATCCCTGCGTTACTCGCTCCCGATCTCTGCGTAACTCACTCCCGATCTCTGCGTAACTCACTCCCGATCCCTGCGTAACTCACTCCCGATCTCTGCGTAACTCACTCCCGATCTCTGCGTAACTCTCTCGCGATCTCTGCGTAACTCACTCCTGATCCCTGCGTAACTCACTCCCGGACAGCCTGTAACTCGCTCCCGATCCCTGCGTTACTCGCTCCCGATCTCTGCGTAACTCACTCCCGATCCCTGCGTAACTCACTCCCGATCTCTGCGTAACTCACTCCCGATCCCTGCGTAACTCACTCCCGGACAGCCTGTAACTCACTCCTGATCCCTGCGTAACTCGCTTCCGATCCCTGCGTAACTCACTCCCGATCCCTGCGTAACTCACTCCCGGACAGCCTGTAACTCACTCCTGATCCCTGCGTAACTCACTCCTGATCCCTGTGTAACTCGCTCCTGATCCCTGCGTAACTCACTCCTGATCCCTGTGTAACTCGCTCCCGATCCCTGTGTAACTCGCTCCCGGACAGCCTGTACCTCACTCCTGATCCCTGCGTAACTCGCTTCCGATCCCTGCGTAACTCGCTCACAATCCCTGCGTAACTCACTCCTCATCCCTGCGTAACTCACTCCCGATCCCTGCGTAACTCACTCCTGATCCCTGCGTAACTCACTCCCGGACAGCCTGTAACTCTCTCCTGATCCCTGCACAACTCGCTCCTGATCCCTGTGTAACTCACTCCCGATCTCTGCGTAACTCACTCCTGATCCCTGCGAAACTCACTCCCGATCACTGTGTAACTCGCTCTAGATCCCTGCGTAACTCGCTCCCGATCCCTGTGTAACTCGCTCCCGGTCCCTGTGTAACTCACTCCCGGAAAGCCTGTAACTCGCTCCTGATCCCTGCGTAACTCGTTCCTGATCCCTGTGTAACTCGCTCCCGGACAACCTGTAACTCACTCCTGATCCCTGCGTAACTCGCTCCCGGACCACCTGTAATTCGCCCAAGGACAGCCTGTAACTCACTCCCAATCCCTGTGTAACTCGCTCCCGGACAGCCTGTAACTCGCTCCCGGACAGCCTGTAACTCACTCCTGATTCCCTGTGTAACTCGCTCCCGGACAGTCTGTAATTCACTCCCGGACAGCCTGTAACTCACTCCCGATCCCTGTGTAACTTGCTCCCGGACAGCCTGTAACTCACTCCCGATCCCTGTGTAACTCACTCCCGGATAGTCTGTAACTCACTCCCGATCCCTGTGTAACTCACTCCCGGACAGCCTGTAACTCACTCCCAATCCCTGTGTAACTTGCTCCCGGACAGCCTGTAACTCACTTCCGATCCCTGTGTAACTCGCTCCCAGGCAGTCTGTAACTCGCTCCCGATCCCTGTGTAACTCGCTCCCGGACAGCCTGTAACTCACTTCCGATCCCTGTGTAACTCGCTCCCAGCCAGCCTGTAACTCGCTCCCAGACAGTCTGTAACTCACTCCCGATTCCCTGTGTAACTCGCTCCCGGACAGTCTGTAACACACTCCCGAACAGCCTGTAACTCGCCCAAGGACAGCCTGTAACTCACCCAAGGACAGCCTGTAACTCACTCCCGATTCCCTGTGTAACTCGCTCCCGGACCACCTGTAATTCGCCCAAGGACAGCCTGTAACTCACTCCCAATCCCTGTGTAACTCGTTCCCGGGCAGTCTGTAACACACTCCCGATCCCTGTGTAACTCGCTCCCGGACAGCCTGAAACTCGCTCCCGGACAGCCTGTAACTCGCTCCCGGACAGCCTGTAACTCGCTCCGAATCCCTGTGTAACTCGTTCCCAGGCAGTCTGTAACACACTCCCGATCCCTGTGTAACTCGCTCCCGGACAGCCTGAAACTCACTCCCGGACAGCCTGAAACTCGCTCCCGGACAGCCTGTAACTCGCTCCCGGACAGCCTGTAACTCGCTCCTGGACAGCCTGTAACTCGCTCCCGGACAGTCTGTAACACACTCCCGATCCCTGTGTAACTCGCTCCCGGACAGCCTGAAACTCGCTCCCAGTCTGTAACTCGCTCCTGGACAGCCTGTAACTCGCCCAGGGACAGCCTATAACTTGCCCAAGGACAGCCTGTACCTCACTCCTGATCTCTGCGTAACTCACTCCCGATCCCAGTGTAACTCTCTCCCGGACAGCCTGTAACTCACTTCCGATCCCTGCGTAACTCACTCCTGATCCCTGCGTAACACACGCCCATATCCCTGCATAACTCACTCCCGATCCCTGTGTAACTCTCTCCTGAACAGCCTGTAACTTGCTCCCAATCCCTGCGTATCTCACTCCTGATCCCTGCAAAACTCACTCCCGAGCCCTGCGTAATTCGCTTCCGATCCCTGCGAAACCCACTCCCGATCCCTGCGTAACTCACTCCTGATCCCTGTGTAATTCGCTCCCAATCCCTGCATAACTCACTCCCGATCCCTGTGTAACTCTCTCCCGAACAGCCTGTAACTTGCTCCCAATCCCTGCGTATCTCACTCCTGATCCCTGCGAAACTCACTCCTGAGCCCTGCGTAATTCGCTCCCGATCCCTGCGAAACTCACTCCCGATCCCTGTGTAACTCACTCCTGATCCCTGCGAAACTCACTCCCGATCCCTGCGTAACTCACTCCTGATCCCTGTGTAACTCGCTCCTGATCCCTGCGAAACTCGCTCCCGATCCCTGCGTAACTCACTCGCGATCCCTGTGTAACTATCTCCCGGACAGCCTGTAACTCACTCCCAATCCCTGCGTAACTCACTCCCGATCTCTGCGTAACTCTCTCCCGGACAGCCTGTAACTCACTCCCAACCCCTGCGTAACTCACTCCTGATCCCTGCGTAACTCACTCCTGATCCCTGCGTAACTCGCTTCTGATCCCTGCGTAACTCGCTCCTGATCCCTGCGTAACTCGCTCCCGAACTCTGCGTAACTCTCTCCTGGACAGCCTGTAACTCACTCCCGATCCCAGCGTAACTCACTCCCGATCCCTGCGTAACTCACTCCTGATCCCTGCGTAGCTCTCTCCCGATCCCTGCGTAACTCTCTCCCGATCCCTGCGTAACTCACTCGCGGACAGCCTGTAACTCAGTCCCGATCCCTGGGTAACTCACTCCTGATCCCTGCGTAACTCGCTCCCGATCCCTGCGTAACTCACTCCCGATCCCTGTGTAACTCGCTCACGATCCCTGCGTAAATCACTCCCGATCCCTGCGTAACTCACTCCCGGATGGCCTGTAACTCGCTCCTGATCCCTGCGTAACTCGCTCCCAATCTCTGCGTAACTCACTCCCGATCTCTACGTAACTCACTCCGCTCTCTGCGTAACTCTCTCCCGATCTCTGCGTAACTCACTCCCGATCTCTGCGTAACTCTCTCCCGATCTCTGCGTAACTCACTCCCGATCTCTGCGTAACTCACTCCCGATCTCTGCGTAACTCACTCCCGGTCTCTGCGTAACTCTCTCCCGATCTCTGCGTAACTCACTCCCGATCCCTGCGTAACTCACGCCCGATCTCTGCGTAACTCTCTCCCAATCTCTGCATAACTCACTCCCGATCTCTGCGTAACTCTCTCCCGATCTCTGCGTAACTCACTCCCGATCCCTGCGTAACTCACTCCCGTTC
Organism: Carcharodon carcharias; assembly: GCF_017639515.1. Taxonomy (NCBI): domain Eukaryota; kingdom Metazoa; phylum Chordata; class Chondrichthyes; order Lamniformes; family Lamnidae; genus Carcharodon; species Carcharodon carcharias. The sequence goes on from NC_054502.1 coordinate 4,016,768, forward strand.
TCTGCGTAACTCTCTCCCGATCTCTGCGTAACTCTCTCCCGATCCCTGCGTAACTCTCTCCCGATCCCTGTGTAACTCACTCCCGGACAGCCTGTAACTCGCTCCTGATCCCTATGTAACTCGCTCCTGATCCCTGCGAAACTCACTCCCGATCTCTGCGTAACTCAGTCCCGATCCCAGCGTAACTCGCTCCTGATCCCTGCGTAACATGCTCCTGATCCCTGCGTAACTCGCTCCCGATCCCTGCGAAACTCACTCCCGATCTCTGCATAACACACTCCGATCCCTGCGTAACTCGCTCCTGATCCCTGCGTAACTGGCTCCTGATCCCTGCGTAACTCGCTCCCGATCCTGCGTAACTCACTCCCAATCCCTGCGTAACTCACTCCCGATCCCTGCATAACTCACTCCCAGACAGCCTGTAACTCACTCCCGATCCCTGGGTAACTCACTCCTGATCCCTGCGTAATTCGCTCCCGATCCCTGCGTAACTCACTCCCGATCCCTGCGTAACTCGCTCACGATCCCTGCGTAACTCACTCCCGATCCCTGCGTAACTCACTCCCGATCCCTGCGTAACTCACTCCCGATACCTGCGTAACTCACTCCCAATCCCTGTGTAACTCACTCCCGATCCCTGCGTAACTCACACCCGATCCCTGCGTAACTCACTCCCGATCCCTGCGTAACTCACTCCCAATCCCTGCGTAACTCACTCCCGATCTCTGCGTAGCTCACTCCCGGACAGCCTGTAACTCGCTCCCGATCCCTGCGTTACTCGCTCCCGATCTCTGCGTAACTCACTCCCAATCTCTGCGTAACTCACTCCCGATCTCTGCGTAGCTCACTCCCGGACAGCCTGTAACTCGCTCCCGATCCCTGCGTTACTCGCTCCCGATCTCTGCGTAACTCTCTCCCGATCTCTGCGTAACTCACTCCCGATCCCTGCGTAACTCACTCCCGATCTCTGCGTAACTCTCTCCCAATCTCTGCATAACTCACTCCCGATCTCTGCGTAACTCTCTCCCGATCTCTGCGTAACTCACTCCCGATCGCTGCGTAACTCACTCCCGATCTCTGCGTAACTCACTCCCGATCTCTGCATAACTCTCTCCCGATCTCTGCGTAACTCTCTCCCGATCCCTGTGTAACTCACTCCCGGACAGCCTGTAACTCGCTCCCGATCCCTATGTAACTCGCTCCTGATCCCTGCGAAGCTCACTCCCGATCTCTGCGTAACTCAGTCCCGATTCCAGCGTAACTCGCTCCTGATCCCTGCGTAACACGCTCCTGATCCCTGCGTAACTCGCTCCTGATCCCTGCGTAACTCGCTCCTGATCCTTCGTAACTCACTCCCGATCCCTGCGTAACTCACTCCCGATCCCTGCGTAACTCACTCCCGATCCCTGCGTAACTCACTCCTGATCCCTGCGTAACTCACTCCCGGACAGCCTGTAACTCTCTCCTGATCCCTGCACAACTCGCTCCTGATCCCTGTGTAACTCACTCCCGATCTCTGCGTAACTCACTCCTGATCCCTGCGAAACTCACTCCCGATCACTGTGTAACTCGCTCTAGATCCCTGCGTAACTCGCTCCCGATCCCTGTGTAACTCGCTCCCGGTCCCTGTGTAACTCACTCCCGGAAAGCCTGTAACTCGCTCCTGATCCCTGCGTAACTCGTTCCTGATCCCTGTGTAACTCGCTCCCGGACAACCTGTAACTCACTCCTGATCCCTGCGTAACTCGCTCCCGATCCCTGCGTAACTCACTCCCGATCCCTGTGTAACTCGCTCACGATCCCTGCGTAACTCACTCCCGATCCCTGCGTAACTCACTCCCGGATGGCCTGTAACTCGCTCCTGATCCCTGCGTAACTCGCTCCCAATCTCTGCGTAACTCACTCCCGATCTCTACGTAACTCACTCCGCTCTCTGCGTAACTCTCTCCCGATCTCTGCGTAACTCACTCCCGATCTCTGCGTAACTCTCTCCCGATCTCTGCGTAACTCACTCCCGATCTCTGCGTAACTCACTCCCGATCTCTGCGTAACTCACTCCCGGTCTCTGCGTAACTCACTCCCGGTCTCTGCGTAACTCTCTCCCGATCTCTGCGTAACTCACTCCCGATCCCTGCGTAACTCACGCCCGATCTCTGCGTAACTCTCTCCCAATCTCTGCATAACTCACTCCCGATCTCTGCGTAACTCTCTCCCGATCTCTGCGTAACTCACTCCCGATCCCTGCGTAACTCACTCCCGTTCTCTGCGTAACTCTCTCCCGATCTCTGCGTAACTCTCTCCCGATCCCTGCGTAACTCTCTCCCGATCCCTGTGTAACTCACTCCCGGACAGCCTGTAACTCGCTCCTGATCCCTATGTAACTCGCTCCTGATCCCTGCGAAACTCACTCCCGATCTCTGCGTAACTCAGTCCCGATCCCAGCGTAACTCGCTCCTGATCCCTGCGTAACATGCTCCTGATCCCTGCGTAACTCGCTCCCGATCCCTGCGAAACTCACTCCCGATCTCTGCATAACACACTCCGATCCCTGCGTAACTCGCTCCTGATCCCTGCGTAACTGGCTCCTGATCCCTGCGTAACTCGCTCCCGATCCTGCGTAACTCACTCCCAATCCCTGCGTAACTCACTCCCGATCCCTGCATAACTTACTCCCAGACAGCCTGTAACTCACTCCCGATCCCTGGGTAACTCACTCCTGATCCCTGCGTAATTCGCTCCCGATCCCTGCGTAACTCACTCCCGATCCCTGCGTAACTCGCTCACGATCCCTGCGTAACTCGCTCACGATCCCTGCGTAACTCACTCCCGATCCCTGCGTAACTCACTCCCGATACCTGCGTAACTCACTCCCAATCCCTGTGTAACTCACTCCCGATCCCTGCGTAACTCACACCCGATCCCTGCGTAACTCACTCCCGATCCCTGCGTAACTCACTCCCAATCCCTGCGTAACTCACTCCCGATCTCTGCGTAGCTCACTCCCGGACAGCCTGTAACACGCTCCCGATCCCTGCGTTACTCGCTCCCGATCTCTGCGTAACTCACTCCCAATCTCTGCGTAACTCACTCCCGATCTCTGCGTAGCTCACTCCCGGACAGCCTGTAACTCGCTCCCGATCCCTGCGTTACTCGCTCCCGATCTCTGCGTAACTCTCTCCCGATCTCTGCGTAACTCACTCCCGATCCCTGCGTAACTCACTCCCGATCTCTGCGTAACTCTCTCCCAATCTCTGCATAACTCACTCCCGATCTCTGCGTAACTCTCTCCCGATCTCTGCGTAACTCACTCCCGATCGCTGCGTAACTCACTCCCGATCTCTGCGTAACTCACTCCCGATCTCTGCATAACTCTCTCCCGATCTCTGCGTAACTCTCTCCCGATCCCTGTGTAACTCACTCCCGGACAGCCTGTAACTCGCTCCCGATCCCTATGTAACTCGCTCCTGATCCCTGCGAAGCTCACTCCCGATCTCTGCGTAACTCAGTCCCGATTCCAGCGTAACTCGCTCCTGATCCCTGCGTAACACGCTCCTGATCCCTGCGTAACTCGCTCCTGATCCCTGCGTAACTCGCTCCTGATCCTTCGTAACTCACTCCCGATCCCTGCGTAACTCACTCCCGATCCCTGCGTAACTCACTCCCGATCCCTGCGTAACTCACTCCTGATCCCTGCGTAACTCACTCCCGGACAGCCTGTAACTCTCTCCTGATCCCTGCACAACTCGCTCCTGATCCCTGTGTAACTCACTCCCGATCTCTGCGTAACTCACTCCTGATCCCTGCGAAACTCACTCCCGATCACTGTGTAACTCGCTCTAGATCCCTGCGTAACTCGCTCCCGATCCCTGTGTAACTCGCTCCCGGTCCCTGTGTAACTCACTCCCGGAAAGCCTGTAACTCGCTCCTGATCCCTGTGTAACTCGTTCCTGATCCCTGTGTAACTCGCTCCCGGACAACCTGTAACTCACTCCTGATCCCTGCGTAACTCGCTCCCAATCCCTGCGTAACTCACTCCCGGACAGCCTGTAACTCACTCCTGATCCCTGCGTAACTCGCTTCCGATCCCTGCGTAACTCACTCCCGATCCCTGCGTAACTCACTCCCGGACAGCCTGTAACTCACTCCTGATCCCTGCGTAACTCACTCCTGATCCCTGTGTAACTCGCTCCCGATCCCTGCGTAACTCACTCCTGATCCCTGTGTAACTCGCTCCCGATCCCTGTGTAACTCGCTCCCGGACAGCCTGTACCTCACTCCTGATCCCTGCGTAACTCGCTTCCGATCCCTGCGTAACTCGCTCACAATCCCTGCGTAACTCACTCCTCATCCCTGCGTAACTCACTCCCGATCCCTGCGTAACTCACTCCTGATCCCTGCGTAACTCACTCCCGGACAGCCTGTAACTCTCTCCTGATCCCTGCACAACTCGCTCCTGATCCCTGTGTAACTCACTCCCGATCTCTGCGTAACTCACTCCTGATCCCTGCGAAACTCACTCCCGATCACTGTGTAACTCGCTCTAGATCCCTGCGTAACTCGCTCCCGATCCCTGTGTAACTCGCTCCCGGTCCCTGTGTAACTCACTCCCGGAAAGCCTGTAACTCGCTCCTGATCCCTGCGTAACTCGTTCCTGATCCCTGTGTAACTCGCTCCCGGACAACCTGTAACTCACTCCTGATCCCTGCGTAACTCGCTCCCGATCCCTGCGTAACTCACTCCCGATCCCTGCGTAACTCACTCCCGATCCCTGCGTAACTCACTCCCGGACAGCCTGTAACTCACTCCTGATCCCTGCGTAACTCGCTTCCGATCCCTGCGTAACTCACTCCCGATCCCTGCGTAACTCACTCCCGGACAGCCTGTAACTCACTCCTGATCCCTGCGTAACTCACTCCTGATCCCTGTGTAACTCGCTCCCGATCCCTGCGTAACTCACTCCTGATCCCTGTGTAACTCGCTCCCGATCCCTGTGTAACTCGCTCCCGGACAGCCTGTACCTCACTCCTGATCCCTGCGTAACTCGCTTCCGATCCCTGCGTAACTCGCTCACAATCCCTGCGTAACTCACTCCTCATCCCTGTGTAATTCACTCCCGTTCCCTGCGTAACTCGCTCCTGATCCCAGCGTAACTCGCTCCCGATCCCTGCGTAACTCGCTCCCGATCCCTGCGTAACTCACTCCCTGACAGCCTGTAACTCGCTCCTGATCCCTGCGTAACTCGCTCCTGATCCCTGCGTAACTCGCTCCTGATCCCTGCGTAACTCGCTCCTGATCCCTGCGTAACTCGCTCCCGATCCCTATGTAACTCGCTCCCGATCCCTGCGTTACTCGCTCCCGATCCCTGCGTAACACGCTCACAATCCCTGCATAACTCACTCCTGATCCCTGCGTATCTCACTACCGGTCCCTGCGTAACTCCGCTCCTGATCCCTGCGTAACTCGCTCCTGATCCCTGCGTAACTCGCTCCTGATCCCTGCGTAACTCGCTCCCGATCCCTGCGTAACTCGCTCCCGGACAGCCTGTAAATCGCTCCTGATCCCTGCGTAACTCGCTCCCGATCCCTGCGTAACTCGCTCCCAATCCCTGCGTAACTCGCTCCCGATCCCTGCGTAACTCACTCCCGGCCAGCCTGTAACTCGCTCCTGATCCTTGCATAACTCGCTCCTGATCCCTGCGTAACTCGCTCCCGATCCCAGTGTAACTCACTCCCGGACAGCCTGTAACTCGCTCCTGATCCCTGCGTAACTCACTCCTGATCCCTGTGTAACTCACTCCCGATCCCTGCGTAAATCGCTCCTGATCCCTGCGTAACTCGCTCCTGATCCCTGCGTAACTCGCTCCCGATCCCTGCGTAACTCACTCCCGGACAGCCTGTAACTCGCTCCTGATCCCTGCGTAACTCGCTCCTGATCCCTGCGTAACTCGCTCCCGATCCCTGCGTAACTCGCTCCCGATCCCTGCGTAACTCGCTCCTGATCCCTGCGTAACTCGCTTCCGATCCCTGTGTAACTCACTCCCGATCCCTGCGTAACTCGCTCCCGATCCCTGCGTAACTCACTCCCGATCCCTGCGTAACTCGCTCCCGATCCCTGCGTAACTCGCTCCCGATCCCTGCGTAACTCACTCGCGATCCCTGCGTAACTCGCTCCCGATCCCGGCGTACCTCGCTCCCGATCCCGGCGTACCTCACTCCCAATCCCTGCATAATTCAATCCCGGACAGCCTGTAACTCGCTCCTGATCCCTGCGTAACTCACTCCCAATCCCTGTGTAACTCACTCCTGATCGCTGCGTAACTCGCTCCTGATCCCTGCGTAACTCTCTCCCGATCCCTGCGTAACTCGCTCCTGATCCCTGCGTAACTCACTCCCGATCCCTGTGTAACTCACTCCTGATCCCTGTGTAACTCGCTCCCGGACTGCCGGTAACTCGCTCCCGATCCCTGCGTAACTCACTCCCGATCCCTGCGTAACTCACTCCCGATTTCTGTGTAACTCACTACCGGACAGCCTGTAACTCACTCCCGATCCCTGCGTAACTCACTCCCGATCCCTGCGTAACTCACTCCCGATCCCTGCGTAACTCACTCCCGATCCCTGCGTAACTCACTTCTGATCCCTGCGTAACTCACTCCCGATCCCTGTGTAACTCACTCCCGATCCCTGCGTAACTCACTCCCGATCCCTGCGTAACTCACTCCCGATCCCTGCGTAACTCACTCCCGATCCCTGCGAAACTCACTCCCGATCTCTGTGTAACTCGCTCCCGGACAGCCTGTAACTCGCTCCCGATCCCTGCGTAACTCGCTCCTGATCCCTGCGTAACTCGCTCCTGATCCCTGTGTAACTCACTCCCGAACTGTCTGTTGTTGTTGTCGGCTGTTCCTTGATTGGAGAATGAGATATACTCAGGGTTGTGAGTTTCCGCCATGGTTTTCCACGTGACTGAACAGGCCAATTCTTGACCCGCGGGTCTTTGAGCCCATGGGGCAGAACGTCTCAGAGGTAGTGGGATCGGAGTGCAGGAATTGCTTCCTTTTCTTTCCTTCTCTGTCACCTGTCTGCCTCATCATTAAGATGTTTGAGCTCCGAGTTTGATGGGCAAGTTGTCACCATTTTGAACGATTGGTAGCAAACTCCTCCCAGTCATTAACTTCAGTGCTGCTGCACTTCAAAGGAGGCTTCAGAGTATCTTTGAAATGTTTTCCTAGTCCTCCCCTGCAACACCGGTCATTTGAGATTTGAGACAACAGGACCTGATGGGGAAGAGACTTTTCGACCACAGTGTCCCGTCCACTGAAGTTGATTTTGCGGTTTTATCTGAATGCTTGTGGAGCTGGCTTCAAGAAGGTCACTAGCATTTGTTGGACATCCCTCCCATTGGATCCAGGTGATGTGGCAGAGTCATTGCTGACGGAATTTCTCTAGCGCTCTCATGTCTCGCTGATGCACAGTCCAGGTCTGGCTGCAGTACAGGGGTGTGCTGATATCACCTGTTTTTTCTCCCCAGGACTCTCTTTGACTTGTGGAGGTCTTTGCTGTAAGTTTGTAGAAGGTTCGAGCTGGCTCGGCTGATCTGGTGTTGGATCTCCTCGTCAATGGTGTCCTCCTGAGAGAGGTGGGGAAGTGCACAGCATATTCCAGAGTCCCTCAACATATCCGGGAGGTGGAATATTTGACTGATGGGAGCTGAGTTGATATACGAGTTTTGTTTAGGAAGCGTTCCAAGACAGGCCGAATCTCTTGTACACGGCATTGAAGGGATTGGGAGTGGCTTTCAAATATGGTGCAGAGTGGTCAACAACACCACAGTCATCCACACATTGTAGATCACGTGTGCCTGTGGTGGTGAGTTTAGTTTTGGCATGAAGGCTAAAAGTTTTTCCTTCTAGGCAGTAGTTGATGTTGCCTTTAAGTGACAGCAATTGATTTTTGTTGGGGTGAATAGCCCATGTCAGACAGATAGTAAATTGTAAACAGCTTGCTTGATACTAGTCTGGATTTTGAAAGCATCTGTTTTAAACCTCCCAACCAAGACTGTTGCAGTCGTATCATCGTGAACCAGCCGCAGGATTGTGAAGATGTTACTTGGGGCATTCAAATCTTTGGAGCCTCATGATTTACTGAGTCACATGCTTTGGTCAGGTCGGTGAATGCAGCAAAGAGTTCCTGACGTTGTTCTCCACATTTTTCTTGGTTTGGTCTGGTAACGAACCTCTATGTCAGAGGTTCCTTGGATACATCTAAAGCTACACTGTCCCTCTGGAATGATCTCCTCAGCCCCAGGATTTCACCTGCTGTGGACAGGAGGAAAATACCCCAATAGTTTAAACAGCATGATTTATCTCCCTTCTTGAAGATAGTTGCAATTCACGCATTCCTGAAGTCAGGCAGAGATCTTTTTAGTCCCAAGTCTGTGGAATGCGTGAATGAAGACTTGATGTGAACAAAAGGCCACCTACAGCTGGAAAACCATCAGGGCCGCAGGCTTTGTTGCTTTTCATTCATTTGATCACTCGTCTGTACCTCACTCCCGATCCCTGTGTAACTCGCTCCCGATCCCTGCGTAACTCGCTCCCGATCCCTACGTAACTTGCTCCCGATCCCTGTGTAACTCGCTCCCGATCCCTGTGTAACTCACTGCCGATCCCTGCGTAACTCGCTCCCGATCCCTGCGTAACTCACTCCCGATCCCTGAGTAACTCACTCCTGATTGCTCCTGATCCCTGCGTAATTCACTCCCGATCTCTCCTAATCTCTGCATAACTCACTCCCGATCCCTGTGTAACTCGCTCCCGATCCCTGTGTAACTCGCTCCCGATCTCTGCATAACTCACTCTGGGACTGCGCGTAACTCACCCCGGGACTGCGCGTAACTCGCCCCGGGACTGCGCGTAACTCACCCCGGGACTGCGCGTAACTCGCCCCGGGACTGCGCGTAACTCACCCCGAGATTGTGCGTAACTCGCTCCGGGACTGCAAATAACTCACCCCGGAACTGCATGTATCTCACTCCCGGACTGAGCGCAGCCCACTCCCTGTGCCTTCGTAATTCTCGCCCAGTCTCTAATCAATAGTTTCTTTTTGCCATTCTGTGCCAGACGGACGTTCGATCGGAGTCGACGGGATCGAGGTGCTTGGGACAGGGAATCTGATGATCTCTGATGTCACTGTCCATCATTCGGGGATATACGTTTGTGCAGCCAACAAACCTGGAACCCGTGTCCGTCGCACAGCCCAGGGCAGGCTGGTGGTGCAAGGTATGTGGTGTGTAAATCACAGCTGGGTATGGATGGACACCTCCTAAAGTACCAGTGCTGTCCAAAAACAGCTCGCATTTATATAGCGCCTTTAATGTAATAGAGTTTCCAAAGGTGCTCCACAGGATCATGGGTCAGAAAGAAGTGACATTGAATCGCATAAAAGGAGATATTAGCACAGGTGAGCAGGAGTGTCTTAAAGTCTGAGAGAGAGATTGGGTCAGAGAGGTTTGTGGGGTGGGGGTGGGTTATCAAGTTTAAAGTCAGTTCTTCTGTGGAGTTGCTAAAATCTGTGAGGGGGCAGTCCAACCATTACTGCCCTCTTTTAATTTTTAAAAAATAAAAGCCCAAAGTCTTCTCACGAGCAGCTGTCCGAACATCTGGGATAACTCCAGGACACAAAGGATTCACCGGAGTGTGTCAAAACAGAGTCCCTGGGACACATCGCGACCCACTGCCCTCTGCACCCTGAACTTGTTTGGAAAGGAAGAATAGCCAGACAAAACCCATTCTCCACCCTGCTAATAGATAATGGGGACTGCGGGCTGGGGGAGGGCAAGTTCGGGGAGGAGAGATTCCCCAGCCCCTATTGTCTGCTGACTTCCTTTGTAATACAAACAGTCTGGAGTGAAGGCTCAGAGAATTGAAAGGGGCCACAGTGACCAGAATCGATTGTGAGCATTTGGTTAAAAGTAATAAATTAGCACTGCCCATCTCGCACAGCTGAAAGGCACACAGAGATCCCTCGAGACAGGGTGAAGTTAATGTGTTCAAAGGCACATGATGAAGCACTCTTTAGTTTGGGAATTGCGTTTGATGCTGATGCCAGTGTTAGTGGCTGTAATTCTCTCCCATCCTTCCCAGCCTGCTGACTATAACATATGGACAGCTCTCAGGCTCAGTCCACTGTATCTATTGACCTCAAACTAACCTCGGCAGCACAGCAAGGCAGGATGTGTGACTATGTTTCAGCCACGCTGTCACTGATAATTTCATCCTCACCAGCGCTGGAGATCTACTTACTTTCAATTAATATTGTGAAAACATTTCTCAACTCTGGTTCCTACTCTTCCAATGACTCAGTGAATGAATGCACCACCAGGTTTTTGTTGTGCCCACCCCCACCCCGGGCAGGAAGGGCCCAGGTATTAGGGTCAGGAGTCAGGTATTGCGGTCAGGTATTAGGGTCAAGGGTCAGGGCCCAGGTTTTGAGGTCAGGGCCCAGGTATTGAGGTCAGGGCTGAGGTAATGGGGTCAGGGTCTCAGGGTCAGGTAATGGGGTCAGAAATCTGGTATTGGGGTCAGGGCTCAGGTATTGGGGTCAGGGTCAGGCTCAGATATTAGGGTCGGGAGTTAGGTATTGGGGTCAGAAGTCAGGTAGACCATAAGACGTAGGAGCAGAAGTAGGCTATTCAGCCTATTGAGTCTGCTCTGCCATTCAATCAGATCATGGTTGATCTGATAATCCTCAACTTTCCTGCCTTTTCTCCATAACCCTTGATTCCCTTACTGATTAAAAATCTGTCTATCTCAGCCTTAAATAAACATAATGACCCAGCATCTACAGCCCTCTGCAGTAAAGAATTCCACAGATTCACTACCCTATGAAAGAAGAAATTCCTCCTCATCTCTGTCTTAAATGGGTGACCCCTTACTCTGAGATTATGCCCTCTGGTCCTACACTCTCCCACAAAGGGAAACAACCTCTCAACAGCTACCCTGTCAAGCCCCCTAAGAATCTTATACGTTTCAATAAGGTTGCCTCTCATTCTTCCAATGAGTAAAGGCCCAACCTACTCAACCTCTCCTCATAAGAAAATCCCTCCATACCCGGGATCAACCTATTGAACCTTCTCTGGACTGCCTCCAATGCCAGTATATCTTTCCTTAGATAAAGGGACCAAAACTGTTCACAGTATTCTAGATGTGGTCTAACTAGTCCCTTGTGTCATTTTAGAAAGACTTCCCTATTTTTGTACTCCATTCCCTTTGAAATAAAGGCCAACATTCCATTTGCCTCCCTATTACCTGCTGAACTCGTATGTTAGCTTTTTGTGATTCATGCATGAGGACCACCAAGTCTCTCTGTGCTGCAGCTTTCTGCAGTCTTTCTCCACTTAAGTAATATTCAGCTCCTCTATTCTTCCTGCCAAAGTGCATAACCTCACATTTTCCCACATTATATCCCATCTGCCAAGTTTTTGCCCACTCATTTAACCTGTCTATATCCCTCTGTAGACTCTGTCATCCTCACCACTTGCCTTCCCACCTATTTTTGTATCATCCCCAAACTTGGCGATAGTACATTCACTTCACTTATCCAAGTATTAATACATATTGTAAATAATTGCAGCCCCAGCACTGATCCCTGTGGCACTCCACTAGTTACAGGTTGCCATCCTAAAAATGCCCCCCTTATCCTAACTCTGTTTTCTATTAGTTATCCAATCCGCTATCCATGCTAATACACTACCCCCAACACCATGGGCTCTTATCTTATTAAGTAGCCTTATGCGCGGTACCTTATTGAACACCTTTTGGAAATCCAAATATATCACATCTATTGGTTCCCCTTTATCTATCCTGCTAGTTACCTCCTCAAAGAATTCTAATAAATTTTTCTGGCATGATTTCCCTTTCGTGAAGCCATGCTGACTCTGCTTGATTAGATTATGTAATTCTAATGCTCTATTACATCCTTTATAATAGACTCCAACATTTTCCCAATGACAGATGTTAAGCTAACTGGCCTATAGTTACCTGTTTTTTGTCTCACCCCCTTTTTGAATAAGGGTGTTACATTGCCAGTTTTCCAATCCTCTGGGACTTCTCCAGAATCTGAGGATTCATGGAAAATTACTACCAGTGCATCCACTATCCCTGTAGCTGCTTCCTTTAATATCCTAGGATGCAACCCTCCAGGTCCAGAAGACTTATCGGCCTTAAGCCCCATTTGTTTCCCTAATACTTTTCTCTAGTGATAGTTATTGTATTTATTTCCTCCCTCCCTAATTATTTAGTATTGGAATGCTATTAGTGTCTTCTGCTGTGAAGACTAATGCAAAGTATTTATTTAACTCCTCTGCCATATCCTGGTTTCCCATTATTATTTCCCCAGCCTCATTCTCTAAGGGGCCAATGTTCACTTTGGCCTCTCTCTTCCTTCTTATATATTTAAAGAAGCTCTTACTGTCCATTTTTATATTACTTGCTAGTTTACTCTCAAATTTTATTTTCTCCCTTTTTTTTGGTCATCTTTTGTTGGTTTTTAAAACTTTCCCAATCCTCTGGCTTACCACTAATCTTTGCCACATTGTATGTCTTTTATTTTAATTTGATACTATCCTTAACTTCCTTGGTTAGCCATGGTTGGTTTATCCCCTTCCTGGGATATTTCTTGTCGTGAGTCAGGACTGTTTTCTTAAACATCTGCTATTGTTCATCAACCATTTTTTCTGCTAAACTCCTTTCCCAAAGTCCACTCCAGCCAACTTTGCCCTCATTCCTTTGTAATTACCCTTATTTAAGTTTAGCACAGTTGTTTCTGACCCAAGTTTCTCACTTTCAAACTGAATACTAAATTCTACCATATTATGGTCACTGTTTCCTAGGGGATCTTTTACGCTGAGATCATTTATTAAACCTGCCTCATTACACATTACCAGATCCAAAATAGCCTGATCCCTGGTTGGATTCACAACATATTGTTCTAGGAAACTGTCTTGAATACACTCTATGAATTCTTGCTCGTGGCTACCTCTCAATTTGATTTTCCCAATCTACATGTAGATTAAGGTCACCCGTGATTAATGTACTGCCTTTTTTACATGCCCTCATTATCTCCTGATTTATTCTCTGTCCTACAGTATAGCTGCTGCTAGGGGGCCTATTGACTACTCCCATCAGTGTCTTCTTCCCCTTGTTATTTTTTACCTCCACCCAAATGGATTCTACAGCTTCCGATTCAAGATCATTTCTTGCTATTGCACTTATTCCATCTCATACTAACAAAGCTACCCCACCACCCTTTCTGTCCTGCCTGTTCATTCGAAAAGTCACATACCCCTGAATATTTAGTTCCCAGCTTTGATCTCTTTATAACCATGTCTCCGAAATGAATATAAGATCATACCCATTAACCTCTATTTGTGCCATTAATTCATTTATTTTGTTCCGAATACTATGTGCATTGAAGTAAAGAGCCATTAATTTTGCCTTTTTACCATTTTCCCCCCTATTTGCTGCTGTTTATTTATGTTTGTACATTCTGCCCCTTCCTGTCACACTCTGGATATCATTATCTAAATAGCTGCCCTGCAAGGCTGCCATATCCTTTTGCTTCGTAAGCCTATGTATCTCCTTTCCAGAACCCACCCCCCAACCCCCACCTATTTAGTTTAAAGCCCTCTCTACAGCCCTAGTTTTTTGATTCGCCAGGACACTGGTCCCAGCGTGGTTCAAGTGAAGCTCGTCCAAGCAGAACAGTTCCTTTCTACACCAGTACTGGTGCCAGTGCCCCATGAACTGAAACCCATTCCTCCCATGCCAATCTTTGAGACACACATTTAACTCCTTGACTTTATTTACCCTATGCCAGTTTGCCCTTAGCTCAGGTAGTAATCCTGAGATTATGACCTTGGAAGTTCTGCTTTTTAATTTAGCTCCTAACTGTTCAAATTCTTCCAGCAGGACCTCCTTTCTAGTCCTATCAATATCATTGGTACCAACGTAGATGATGACAACTGGATCCCTTCCCTCCCACTCCAAGTTCCTCTCCAGCCCTATTGGGGTCAGGAGTCATGTATCAGGCTCAGGCATGGGGATCGGGGGTCAGGCATGGGGGTCGGCAGTCAGGTAGATGGGGTTGGAAGGGATAACCTGAACAGGTTTGAAGTTGTCCTCTTTGCTGTTTTATGCCCCCTGTCCTGTGCCATTGACTCACTCTCTGCTTCTGTCCACAGCACCACCTGAGTTTGTCCAATGGCCACAATCGGTCAGCAAACCAGCAGGAACTACAGCTGTCTTCACCTGTGTGGCCCAGGGGGTCCCAGAGCCACACCTGACCTGGCTGAAAAATGGCAACGTACTGACAACACCCAGTGAAAACATCAAACTGACCCACAGCAACAGGTCAGCACAGTAACTGGTCTCTATCTGTTACAGGGGAGAAACACAGCTTTACCTCTGGGAACCTGACTGCTTGAGGCCCAGACCTCACTACTAACATATCAAATGGTCTACACCAGAATGGCAGGGCAGTACAAGTATCTGTTTACTCTGGTTTCCTGTTCTGCAGCTTGGACATTAGCTAGATCCAGATGTTAACTCAAGGCTCTATCAGATGCCAAGTGTTATTTAGACGAGGTTGTTGACTGAGATCAGTCACCTAGACCAGGCTTGTCCAACCGGTAGCAGATGGTCCGCTTTGTGGCCCGCGAAGCCCCTCTAGGTGTCCCATGGAGCCACTAATCAAAATGCTACTCAGACAAGTCAGTGAAGTTGGAAGATTTCTGCAAGGGCCTGCACCTCCAGTCACAGCCTGTTCCTTTCCTGTGTTTGGCACTTAGTCACTAATGAGTCTAGCAGCAGCAGCTGCAAATATGTCGAGAGACTGGGGCACACAGGGCCAGGCTTTTCCCTGGATCTCCCCCTTGCTTTTTGCCCTGTTCTGTCCCTTCTTTCTGCCGCTCTCTCCCCGCTTTCCTCTGCTCTCTCTCTTTTCCACGCTTTCTCCCTGCTTTCCTACGCTCTCTCCTCTTTCCCCTGCTCTCTCCCCCTTTCATCCGCTCCCTCCCGTCTTTCCCATGGTCCATCCCCTCTTTTCCCCGCTCTCCCCTCTCTAACTGCTTTCCCCTGTTGTCTCCCCTCTTTCCGCTGTTTCCTCCCCAATTTCTCCCGTTCTCTCCCCGCTTTCCCCCACTGTCCCCTCCTTCCCCCATTCAGCCCTCTTTCCCCTGCTCTGTCCTCTTTTTTCCCCCCCGCTCTGTCCCTTTCTTCTGCTCTTTCCCCCGTTCTCTCCGCCCTTTCCCCCACTCTCTCCCCTGTTTCCCCCGCTCTCTGAGAGGGAGGATTGAGTGTTAGGGGTATGTGTGTGTGAGAAAGGGATACGGTGGGGGGGGACTGTGAGTGTGAGAGTGAGGGGTGTGGGAGGGAGGGGGAGAGTCTGTATGGCTCTTTCCCACCCTCCGGATTCTCATTCACCCTCACTCACCCACTCTCACGGTGGGAGGATGGATGAGGGAGGACCCGAGACTGGGAGTGAATCTGACCGACACACACACACACTGTCTGACACACACAGACACAGAGTCTGACACACACACAGACACACTGACACACACACACTGTCTGATACACACTGACACACATACACACACACACACTGACACACACACAGACACACAGTCTCACACACACACTGACACACACACACTGACACTCAAACGATCATTTTAATTTGTTACTCATTTTTAAAAATTAACCGTTGTTTTGGCATCTTTTTGCTCAGCAAGTTGTTTCTTTTCATATGTGAGCTTATTTTTTTGTCATTCACGTTTAGTGTTACCCTAAAACCTTATCTCACTGAAATTTTCTCATTGGGGCCCCTCGAGTGAGAAAAAAATTGAAACATGCCCCCCCCCCCCCCCCGCCCCCCCATCTCAAACAGGTTTGACAAGCCTGACCTAGAGTGTCTCAGGTTGTGACACTCCCTTTACCTCAGCCCACTCACAGACTCAGTGTCTGGGGATACAGGGTTCCCGTGGGAGGGGGGGGTACGGGGTTCCCGTTGGGGGGGTGGGGATACAGGGTTCCCGTTTGGGGGGGGGGGTGGCGTGGTACGGGGTTCCCGTGGGAATACAGGGTTCCCGTAGGGGGGGTCAGTGCCCTGGGCTGGAATTTTATTGAAGGTATTTTTGAGTGGGGTTTATGCTGAGTGACTGTAACTCTGCCTCTCCCTGTCAGCACGCTGATTATAAACCGCATCACCTCATCTGATGAAGCCATTTACCAATGCATCGCCAAAAACGGTGCCGGCTCCAACCAGGCCAGCGCACGACTGGCTGTGGCTCTGTCCCAGGAGCTGCCCGAGCCACCCGACGATGTGAGAGCCGAGGCTCTGTCCAGAAACGCCATACGTCTATCCTGGCAGGAGCCAGGACTGGCCGTCACCGAGGAGATTATCGGCTACGTTCTGCACATCCGAGCGGCTGCAGGTAGATTGCCCCATTCCCCGCAGCCTTCCGTCCCCCCACCCCCGGCCCTTTACCCCTCCACCCCTTACCCCTCCCCCCCCCGGCCCGTTTCCAATGAGGTCAATCGGACTGGAAATGTTAACTGTGCCCCCTCCCCACAGACGCTGTCAGACCTGCTGAGGTTTTCCAGCTATTTTTTGTTTTTGTTTCAGATTTCCAGCATCTGCAGTTTTTTGCTTTTATCCGTTTCCCCGACCCCTGTGCCCCCGTCTCCCCGACCCCTCTTCCGTCTCCCGTTCCCCCTGACCCCCGTTTTTCCCTGATCTTTGTTTCCTGACGTTTTGCATGTGCTCATCTCCAGATCCGGAAGGGAAGGAGTTTCAAGAGGCCGTCAGCAAGACTGCGTTCCAGCATGTATTCACCAACCTGGAACCTACCACCACCTACTCCATGTATATCAAAGCCTATTCCCCTGTAGGAGCCAGCAGACCCTCTGTGCTAGTCACTGCCACTACAGCAGGAGAAGGTAAAAGTGCCTCCCAGTGGAAACCTGGTGTGTGAGCTCTTCAAACAAACCTTCACATCAGGATGTCCCAAAACAATTTTCCTCCCTTCCTAAATCTCTATTTCCTCCTTGTGGACCCTTCTTCAATCCTACTGTCTTGGAAAATAAATTCTCTGCTGATTGATGGTCGACCACAAACAGCAATGCTGTGGTGTTGACTGAAGGATAAATACTGAGCCAGAGCAGTATGAAAAATGCCCCTACTCCTCAGGTAGCAACAACTTGAAAGAGCAACAAAAAAAAAATGCTGTGGTACCCACTCTCTCCCCTTTCCCCCCCATGAGGTTAACCGTGTTGGTAGGAGGAACAGATGCACAGAGTATTTCTTAAACGGTTAGAGATTAGAAAGTGTAGATGCTACCGAGGGACCTGGATGTCCTCGTCACTAAGTCACTGAAAGCTAACATGTAGGTGCAGCAGGCAATTGGGAAGACTAATGCAATGTTAGCCTTCACTACTCCTGTACTCTATCGCAAAAGGAATCAAGTCTTGCTTCAGTTGTACGGAACCTAGATTAGACTGCACCTGGTGTACTGAGTGCAGTTTTGGTCCCCTTACCTTAATTCCTTCAATTCATTTATCCTTCCATTAAGCCTTTTGGTTAAATGTGTGCTGTTATCACATTTAATTGCAATTTCTAAACCAATTGATTTTGAGATATATCGTTATTATCGACCTTTACCATGATCATTCCCTCAGTTCCAGACGCAGTGATGTTCTTCACACGGGTATTGAATTCTTCAGCAGTGCAGGTGTTTTGGGAGCGACGCCCCAGTCAGGAGCTGATCGAAGGTTACAAGCTCTACTACAGGAAGGTGCAGAGCTCCCAGCTCCTGGGACCCACTCTGCTGTCCAGCTCTGCCACCAGCTTCACCATTACCCATCTGGGTAAGTGGCTTGGGTGGGTACAAGGTTGGAGAAAGGCAGAATTGCATTTATATGTGCAAGACATTGCAAAGCACTTATGAAGCATCATCACTGTAGCAATGTTGGAAAGGCAAGAAGCCAGTTTGTGCTCAACACACTTCCACAAACAGCGATGAACACGATCTGTTTTACTGATCTTTAGTTTATGGGATTATACATTGTCCCAGCACAGAGGGAAGAATTCCCCTTCTCTTCCAATTGTGGCCGTGAGATCATTTACATCCACCTGAGGAGGCAGTCAGGGACCGCAGATTAACATCTCATCCAAAAGACAGCACCTCAGACAGTGTGGAGCTCCCTCAGAGGAGAAGAGCAGTTAATATCAGTCAGAAGGCTGGCAGCATCTGCTACTCAGTGTTTCAAGTCAGCAAAATGTTGATGTTTTATTGGGTTATTTAAGCTGTTTGAGATATATATTCATTTCATTTGCAGAACCGTCTGCATTATACGAGCTCAAGCTATTGGCTTTTAACCAGCATGGAGATGGGAATACAACTGGACGATTTGTGTCCCTGAGGGACAGCACTGAGATACCAGGCACGTGTACACTGATTGTGTTGTGTACCTATTTGTGTGTTAAAGTATACACTGAGAGCTCACTAATTCACCTGTCATTGCTCACAGCTCTGCAAGACCCCAGCTGTGACTGTAAGAAGTCAACAGAAAGCCCACTGACTGGCATTGTGGTTGGCATTCACATTGGAATGGCTTGCATTATCTTTTGTGTTCTCTTCCTCCTGCTTGGGTATCGCAGAAGGTGAGGCGGGAGCAGGAGAGGGGAGAGGGAGGGAGGGAGAGAGAGAAGAGGACAAGTGAGGGAGAGAAAAAGATGAGAGTGGGAGGGAGAAGAGAGGGGGGAAAGAGGAAGAGGGGGAGGGGAGGGGGAAGATGGGGAGGGAAGGAAGGGGGGAAGAGAGGGAGGGGGAGAGACTGGGATGAGGGAAGAGAGATGGAGGGGGAAGGGACGAGTGGGTGGGAGGGGGCAGGGAAGGAGAGAAGAGAGGGAGGGGAAGGGGAGAGAGAGAGTGAGTGAGGGAGGGGGAGGAAAGAAAAGATGGAGAGAGGGAGCAAGAGTGGAGGGTGGGGCAGAGGGGATGGGCTAGGGTAGAATGTGAGGGAACTGGTGGAAGAGGAAGAAAAAAACAAGGGGCAGGAGAGGAAAGGTAAGGTGGTGGGAGGGGAGGAGGAGGGAGATGGGAGAGCAGGAGATCTGGTGTGTTCGGATGAAGTGCTCACTCTGTCTCCATGTGTTGTAGTCTGTTTGGGTGTAAGGGCATCAAGGAAAGTTGGACAGTCCCACAGGCTGGACATAGCATGGCCCAAGAGGGACAGAATGGCCACGTGGAGGCAGATAAAAAGGATGAAGTTGGGAGAGTAATGGAGATGACTGAACTGGTCAGTGTGGTGAGACCGTGTACAAATTAATTACTGCATTAGGAATTATTCATCATGTGTTTCTCACCATCACCCTGACGCTATTCTCACCTTGGGTTTCAGAATGGAGATCCTGCTTCAGAGGACAGTCGAGAAGGTGCCTCCAGCCAGCTCCAGGTGGTGATTGAGCAGCACCCAACAGCACCCAAACCCTGAGAGCATCCAGCAGAGACGTCAGCTCCACCATCCTGACATTTCCATTTCTTCTTTTTCTCTGATCCAAAGATCTGACATGAGTCCTAAACCGGCTTCCAACCTGCTAGGAAACCGTATCGGAAACCTGCTTTAACTGGAATTTTAACCAGTCTATAACCAGCTTTAACTGGGTTTCTTCATGCTAACCCGGTGTGATCGGGCACTCCAAAGATTTCTACCTCAATTGACGTGAATGTTTCAAACTTGAGCCATTTTTTAAAGCTCCACATCCACGGGAACCGCCAGTGTTGGTGACCGAGGGACTGACGTAGAACTACCTCCAGTGTCACTGCATTCTACTCATACAACAGGGGAGCTCCCCCACACCCTGAAGGGTGTGTGGAACATCCCTCCAGTTCCCGCAATAAGATTTTACACATCCAAATATTTTAAACTGGCTGAGAAGCATCCAAAGATTTTAGAGATTTAGGAACATTGTGATAGAATTTATCTTTATTTTTTATCAAATAACTGTGCTTCAACTCCCAGAGATGGTCAGTAAGCAGCCATCGTGTCCTGCAAACCCTCTGGAGCTGACTCTCAGGTTCCCCATATCCCTTCTCAGCCTCCAGGGCTGGTGTTGATGTGAGAGCCAGGAAACAGAGTGATCAGAGGAGAGAGAAAGAAAGAGATCTTCCTTGCACCAAGACCAAAGACGCAGACAAACAACCTGACCTGGAGGTTTTCTGCTAATTTCACTATGTTCGAGGATGTCCCACAATCTCCTTTCTCCCCCCCACCCGCCTCCAAATTTGGAGTGGCCACCTCTTGTTCCCATGACTGTCAGAAACGTTAAGCAGTGTCAGCTTGAGACAAGGGGTTACTTTGACACCTGCCATCATCGTCCTCCCCTTTCTCATACAATACCAAATAAACACTCTCCTAACTCTGGTGAATTGTTTTGTCTGAAAAAAGTTATTCATCTTAACAATGATACAAAAAAGACACAATCCTTATATCAAAACATTTTAAATATCAGTTTTTAAAAGATCACCATGCACTCAGATTGTTGAGTTTGATACCAAAGTTTCCCCCACGTTTTTACCATTTCTGTAGGAAGCAAGTTGTTTTGCCTTGTCTGAAGGCATTGCCCTAAAGACCACAGCAGAGAGGACTGAGGGGGCACTGTCTGCAAAATACCCATCTTTCTCCCCTATTACTGAATCTTGGAGGCAGGGGTCAGGCAGGACACCTCCTCCAAAGTCAGCTGCAGGCCCAGGTTACACAGCCTCAGGGTGAGGTGGAGGAGATCCCTCCAACTGTGGACACATCCCCTGGGGAATCTGGTCTGAACCTGTGCATTTGGCCAGTGTTTACAATAACATGGTGTCTTGGGGCCACTCCCTCCATTATACATGGTTTACAATCTCCTTACATTATCCTATTTAGAATTCCTGATTATTCAGGGTGTTTTATATCTATTTCAAGATCCCATTTACAACAGATGTAATGTTTACTTTGAATTTAGTTGAATTATGTTCCGACGTTGCTACTGTTTTGATGACTTTAGCTTTCCATTTTTCACCAAAAGATACTTTGTTCCCAATCCTAGGACATGATTCAAATAAACAATGATTTCACTTTTATGGTACGAGAAGGGAATTGATGTGACTAAGACTCACAATACAAATGTCCCGTTATTTTCTTCAGTCACCTTTAGCTTTATCAAGTTACTGAAATAAATCAGTTGAAAGGTAAACTCTGAAATTTCAACTTTAATCTCCCCATCTGAAGCAGTGGCAGGGTGAGGAAATCCAGCTCTGTTAGAATTAATGGAGGCCGAGCTACAGAAAGTAATAAGGAGTGGAGGGAGGATAACATTGAAGACTATTCCTGTCTCTCTCTCTGCAGCAGTGCTCACTAACCTTTCCCTTCCCTAGATCAGGGATACCATGACCAAGAGTAACACAGCTCCCCATGGCTGAAATTTGGTTTCCAGTGGATTAGTAACCACGAACCCTGCCCCACAACTGAATTATAATACTCAGATTATGGAAGTGCTGCATGTAAAGTGTGTTTTTAAGATGCTTTTAAGGAAGTAGATATGTACTGCATGCTGCTCTCCTAGGTGAGATAGCCAGTACATGCCATGCTGCACATGGCAGCCACAGTCCACTCCTTCACTTACGAATTCAGCAAGCACTTTCAAATTATTTTATAGAGCCCTGGATAGCCCCTGTGGACCTGTATGAGAAATGTTGATATAACTGAATCGTAGAACAGGCACAAGGGAATGAATGGGCTCTTCCTGTTCCCCTTTCTCTAAGACCCATGATCTCTGAGTACAACTAAATAGCGACCTGTCCGAAGTACCATCACATAAGACAATATTTGGCAGCTTACAGCCCTGTATAATTCTGCCTGGGACACATTGAAAAGATTTGCCTACCACCCCAGCTGGATTTCCACATCCCAGCCAGTTCTGCAGACTGCAAAGGTTTAGAGTGAACTTTCAGAAGCATACATTGATGATGTTCTCCTTTCTGAAACCAGTCACTGGCCTTTAATGACAGAAGTTCTGTGAGGTGGCAGTGGATGAATACCTACACTGACATCGTGCACAGTCTTCCAAAGATCTTAAAATAATCTAAAAATGTCACTCACATGTTTTGAGCCATTGGGTTTTTATTTCAACACGTGATATGCCAAAAACTATTTTCACACGTGTGAAATTAACCGAGTTTCTGCTTGAGTGGTGTGGGTGTGGGATACTGCTGTAAGACTAATCCACCCTCAAGTAAAGTCCTGTCTCTGAGCTTCACTCTCCTGCAGCAACCCAGGTCTGGGTCTCTTGCAGGGGTTGCAAATGCTCTTGTTACTCACTCACTAGTACCTCAACACCTCGTTACTAAACAGCACAGCTTTAAACACCCAGTGGTTTACCATCAATCTGACCTAGTCCTGGAACAACCTCCTGTAGTCAATCTTATAAGCGGAAGCTAGTACCAATGAAATGAAAACTGGTTTTTATGTATTTTTGTAAAAGATGTTTGTTAAATGTTTGAACTTTTTCTCTCTAATGCATGTTTTGATCACAAGACTCTGCAGGATGTTGATTTTTCAACCCTTTGTATTGTTGATGGGCCATTTGTGTTTTTCCACCATGTTTGTTGTAAGATTAATTCCCCGAGTACCGGACTGTTTGGTGAGTGGAAGTGCCGAGTGTGACATCAGATTCCTTTATAAATTCTGAGAACATAGACATTTCCTGGGATTACTTGAACCCCACCCGTATAACCCCTCCTCCCCCCCCCCCACTTCCCGGGAATCTGATCAGCCCCAATTATTCACTTTAATGTTCAGCTTCTACCTGTATACTGACAACACCCACTTCTACTTCTGTATCGACTCTGTTGTTAGAAATTCAGTCATAGGTGATCCATAATTTCCTCCTGTTAAACACACTGCATTTCCTACCACAAAATCAGTGCCTTCTCCACTGATTCCATCCCCTGGCCTGGCCACTGTCTTTTGTTGAACCAGACTGATCACAATTCTGTGTCAATTTCCACCCAAAGTTTCTGACTCAGTGCCTCTCAGTCATAAGGACCGGATACACCACCTCCATCCCAGCCTTGCCCTATTAGCTGTTAAAGCCCAGGGATCTATCACCTCCATCCCAGCCTTGCCCTATCAGCTGTTAAAGCCCAGGGATCTGTCACCTCCAAACCAGCCTTGCCCTATCAGCTGTTAAAGCTCAGGGATCTGTCACCTCCAAACCAGCCTTGCCCTATCAGCTGTTAAAGCCCAGGGATCTGTCACCTCCAGATTATCTCATGGCCAACCTCTACCTTCTATAAACTTTACCTCCTTCCTATTCCATTCACCCACCACTCCCCTCCATTTAAATGCTGCTTCCTAATCACCCTATTTAAGATTTTCATCCTGTTTATATCCGTTCAGCATCACCTCATCCCAGAAACACAGTCTGTAATTCTGCCTCCTTTGCAGCCATGCCCAGATTCCCCCCAGCCCCAAAACTGCTTCACCTTCTCTTTAAAAGCCACCTCATTAACCAAGCTTTCCATCATGACCTTTGGTTCTTAATTACACCTTTGTGAAATCCTCAGGACATTTTTCTAGATTAAAGGTGTCATATAAATGTGGGTTGTTGCTGCTGTTGAAGGGATGCAGCCCTCAATCAGTAATCACCTTTCAATAATTGCTTTATTTCCCCACATTTGCCCCTTTTCTTGGCCATGGGCTGAGAGTCAGTCTGGGCCACTGATCTCTCAAGATGAGTAAGAGAGTGAGTGAGATTGCTGTTCCTCCAGCTCCACCCTATAATTCTTGGGTTGGAGCTGAGTACCTCATTGGTGGTCCTGGTAAGACAGGAACTCCCAGCTCTAACTCTATGTGTAACAGCAGTTCATAACCTGGGCCCACTTCCAGCAATAAAGGGTTGGCAACATTTACTGATCCAGTAGAGTTAGTTTCATTCTCTTCAAATACATCTCCATCTAGAAGATTTTCTTTTGGTAAAAATAAAATTATTTTAAAAACCCTGTATTTAAGATGTTAATTTCTGAAAGTGTTTACTGCATGGCAGGTTGTGACAGTGCTCTACCAGGATTGATTTAATAGATAGAAGCTACTCTCCACAATATAATGCAGCCTGCAAACATCCATCTTATCTACTGCAACACATACCTGTTACACTTGTGGCTGGAGCACCCAGAGGTTCACTAGCAAGAAGCTGGGCTTTTCCATGGGTGAAGACATCGCTCCTTGCTCAGCCAATTTCACAGGAGGTCCAGGATTCACTGGTTGGGGCAGAGTTAGGAAACAGCTGAGCCTAGCAGCACTGTAGCTGCACCGACACCAGATGGACTACAACAGTAGCAATGAAAGATAGGCAACAAATGCTCGACCTTGCCAGCAATACCCACATCCCAAGGGTAAATAGTGAGAAACTATTCCCACTCGAGACCATCAAGAACTAGAGGGCACAGATTCAAAATAATTGGCAAAACGAGTAAA
Organism: Carcharodon carcharias; assembly: GCF_017639515.1. Lineage (NCBI taxonomy): Eukaryota > Metazoa > Chordata > Chondrichthyes > Lamniformes > Lamnidae > Carcharodon > Carcharodon carcharias. The sequence goes on from NC_054502.1 coordinate 4,041,342, forward strand.
AGTGACATGAGGAAAAGTTTTTTCACCCAGAGGGTGGTTGGAGTCTGGAACAAACTTCCTGAAAGGTCGGTGGAGGCAGGTTCGATCGAGGTATTCAAAAGGGAATTGGATTGCTATCTGAAAAGAGAGAATGTGCAAGATTACGGGGACCAGGTAGAATGATCTTTCAGGGAGGCAGTGCTGACTCGATGGGCCAAATGGCCTCCTCCTGCATTGTAAAGATTCTGTGAAAGAATAAAAAAGTGTAAAACCATACCCCAAAGTTGCCATGTACTGGGCCGTGGATAGAAAACCACAACTGCAAAATCAAAGGTGACTGGGCGGCAGCCAGGATTCCCAAAGGCAGTACCTCCAACAAATCCACATCATTTTGCCATTCACCAGACTGTCCTCAAACACACCTGCTACCAATGCAGTCTGAATCCTATTCCTGTACCTGGAATGCTGCTCAAACTCGAGTGGGAACTCAGCTAACAGACTGGGCTCTAATCTCCTTGACTGCTGCCTGATTCAATTGGTTAAGGCTCAGCAGACAAGAGCAGCTGGAGCTGCTGAACAAACTGATGGATTGAAAGGCTGCACTCTGAGCAGCTCAAAAGGAATTCAGAGAACAATGTTCAGCTTAATTTTATTTACAAAGGGCAGGATAAGAACTTTGTCACAATATTTACAGAAGGCCAGAAATTATAACCAACACAGGTATAATAGCCAGAAATTAACCCCCATCATTCAGGCTCCCCTGAGCATTCAGCCCACCCTTGGAATATAATTAGCATTACCTTTTGAAGGCATGCAGAACACATGCAGGTAAGGGAAGCGTGCACAGGTTTATGTATTAATTCAGCTCAAATTCAACTCTCAATGGTAAAAGTTTGAGCAAGAGAAAATATCCCTAATCCATGACACCTTAATATTTAACACTAAGTTGATGAATTATCTCCAGTCATAGAAAAACCGACATTTCTACTGCATCTTTCGCTGCCACGATATTCCAATGCACTAAAGTTAATGAATTGCTTTTTGAAGTCTACTCACTGTTGTAGCGTAGGAAATGCAGCAGCCAATTTGTGCATAGCAAAATCCCACTTAATGACCAGATAATCTATTTTAGCGATGTTGGTTGAGAGGTAAATATCAATCTAGTCCAGGACAGCAGCAAGACTTACACTGCTCTTCAAAATAGTTCCATTGGATCTTTAAAGATGGTGGACAAGGCCTTGGTTTAAGATCTCACCCAAAAAATGGGCCCTCCAACTGCAGTGCTCCCTCACTACTGCCCCTCCAAAAGTGCAGCACTCCCTCAGTACTTACCCCCTGACAGTGCGGCACTCCCTCAGTACTTACCCCCTGACAGTGCAGCACTCCCTCAGTACTTACCCCCTGACAGTGCGGCGCTCCCTCAGTACTGACCCTCCGACAGTGCTGCATGCCCTCAGTACTGACCCTCCGACAGTGCGGCGCTCCCTCAGCAATGACCCTCCGACAGTGCGGCGCTCCCTCATTACTGAACCTCCGACAGTGCGGCGCTCCCTCAGTACTGACCCTCCGACAGTGCGGTGCTTCCTCAGTACTGACCCTCCGACAGTGCGGCGCTCCCGCAGTACTGACCCTCCGACAGTGCGGCGCTCCCTCAGTACTGACCCTCCGACAGTGCGGCGCTCCCTCAGTACTGACCCTCCGACAGTGCGGCGCTCCCTCAGCACTGACCCTCCGACAGTGCGGCGCTCCCTCAGCACTGACCCTCCGACAGTGCTGCACGCCCTCAGTATTGACCCTCCAACAGTGCAGCGCTCCCTCAGTACTGACCCTCCAACAGTGCGACACTCCCTCAGCACTGAACCTCCGACAGTGCGGCGCTCCCTCAGTACTGACCCTCCAACAGTGCAGCGCTCTCTCAGTACTGACCCTCCAACAGTGCGGCACTCCCTCAGTACTGACCCTCCAACAGAGCAGCGCTCCCTCAGTGCTGACCCTCCGACAGTGCAGCGCTCCCTCAGTACTGACCCTCCGACAGTCAGCACTCCCTGAGTACTGTCCCTTCTGACAGTGCAGCACTACCTGAGTACTGAGCCTCCAACAACGCGGCACTCCGAGTACTGAGCCTCCAACAACGCGGCACTCCCTCAGTACTGACCCTCCCAACATTGCAGCGCTCCCTCAGTCCAGACCCTCCCAACATTGCAGCGCTCCCTCAGTCCAGACCCTCCCAACATTGCAGTGCTCCCTCACTACTGACCCCCCCAACAGTGCAGTGCTCCCTCAGTACTGTCCCTCCTGACAGTGCAGCGCTCCCTCAATACTGAACCTCCGACAGTGCGGCACTCCCTCAGTACTGAGCCTCCCAACAGTGCATCGCTCCCTCAGTACTGAGCCTCCAGAAACACGGCATCCCTCAGTACTGACCCTCTGACAGTACTGAGGACCCTTAGTTCTACAGTGGTGTCTCAGCTTAGATTTTGTGCTCGTGGGTCAAAGCCAAAACTTTCTGATGCACACAAGAGTACTATCCAGTGAACCACAGCTGTGAATTGAGTTCCAGGCAGTGAATTCAGATTGGGTTTGGCCCTTCATGTTAGCTCAAGTTTGATGAACTGGTTAAGGGCAGCCACCGGGAGGGGAGGGGACGGTGTTTTTTCTATACTAATTAAAGCTCACATGCGTTTCAATACTTAACCATTTAACACACACATGCCCAAGAATGCAGGTGCCTTTCCAGAAGAGCTAAGACAATTCTCTTGTGAGAACGGGACCCAGGAAATCTCTCGAGTACAGCAAGCTCCTTACAGATTATTGCACTTGTAAACTACAGCTCGTCTGGTTGCTCCATAGGATGCGATCAGAAGCTGCTGAGGCCTCTTAAGAGCCAGCAGTATAGCTGGCAATCAAGACAGTAAAAACGGATCTTCAAGGGTTGAAGGAGTTTGTCTTTTTGGAAGGTCTGGCCTACACCCACTGGAGTTTAAAAGAATGAGGTGATTTTACTGAAACATAAGGTCCTGAGGGGGCTTGACAAGGAGGATGCTAAGAGGATGTTTCCTCTGGTGAGGGAATCTATAAACTTGGCACAGTTTCAGAATAAAGGGTCGTCCATTTGATCCAAAGGTGAGGAAGGATTTCCTCTCTCAGAGGGTCGTTAGCTTTTAGAATTCGCTTTCCCAGAGAACAGTGGAAGCTGGGTCATTGAAAATATTCAAGCCTGAGTTTGACAGAGTTTTGAACTACAAGGGAATCAAGGGTCAGGGAGGGAAAGTGGATGTGAGGCCATAATTAAATCAGCCATGATCTTACTGAATAACGAAGCAGGCTCAAGGGGCTGAACGGTCTACTGCTCTTATTTCTTATTATCTTGGGCACCTGTGACAACAACTGTGAGCTCTAACACAGCACCTTCAATCCAGCTTGACTGCAGTGTGTACATGACACAATTCTGGCTTCTAGGATCAGCACTGCCAAATAACAGCCAAGCAAAACACAGATGTTCTGATCTGGCCTGGAGAAACACTGGGCTTGGTTTCCAGGGCCACACACACAAATTGCATTGAAGTTCAGATGACTGAACGTCTCAGCAACAACATGGCTAACAGGGCTTGGATAGAAAACACTCTGTGCCATGCCCTTCAGATCACCTCCTCCCAGACCACACCATCCCGCTAGGTAATTCACTGCTTGGTGGCTGATCCCAGGGGACCAAGCTCAATGTGGAATTTACTCCCCAGCAAGGTCAGAGCTGCAGTCAGGGTGATCCCAAGGAGCAGGGTTCCTGCCCTGCATGTGGACAGGTCAGGAGCTAACAGCAGCAGATTTGGTTGGGATGTTTTCTGCAAACTCTCAGCCAACTGCATTTCAGTCAACATACACATGAAGAATAGAGAATGGCGAGGCCAAAGCCTGGGAGAGATGGAGGGGAAATGTTCTGGAATATACAGGCCAGCCCTTAGCAAGAAGGAACACAGGCAGAAATGTCTGGCTGCTGCTCTAGTAGTTGCAGGCATTAAATCAGAATCCCACAACTTTGTGTCTCTCTCCAGCATTTATAGAAACTTACAGCATAACGCAGTCTGTGATTTGATTAGAGACTCCCAGGCAGTAAAATGGGAAATGTACCTTTAACATCAGTCAGTGCAGCTCTAGTTCCTTCCAGAGCCAGTTCGTTGAGCGTTAGTAGGGATTCCATTAGCCAGTATACAAACGTGGCAATCCTGTGTGCAGAGACCATCACCATGCACCAATGTGAGGACATTACCACACCAGTCCCCAAGACTCCAACAAACCACAAGGGAAACAAAAAAAAGTAAACTTCAAAGTTTGAGAACTCAGTGTTTCTTGGTAAACTTCCCCACCTCACCCTCCCAAAAAAAGAAGCATAATGGTTGAAGCTCTAACACTCTAACCATGCACCAGCAGAACTCTGGCACCCTCACCACAGGGCCAAGGAGTTTTGTTCCACTGAGCCAAGTGTCTTTTTGCCAGTCTGCATGCCAATAGTTCACAGTAACATCAAGGGCCATCATAATCTTCAGCTGGGTTGGGGGTTGGCTGCTGGTTCAGGCTTACTCTTGAAGAACCAGTTGACTATGGCGCCATCCAGAAGGGCATCTGTTGCTGGGCCCGCTGCGGGGGTAGTGTGTAGTGGCACTCTGCACTCCAGCCATGCGCCATGCTTTGCCTCCTTCTGGAATGTTCTTCTTCTTCATCTGATGAGTCTCCGCTGTAGGACACAAGCCGCGATCCCCGGTCGCCCATTCTCCTCATCTTCATCGAAGGCTCCCCAAGATGATCTACAGACAGGCAAAGAACAAGAGACACACACACACACAGACAGACAGACAGACAGACAGACACACATAGCAAAATCAACAGTCCCAAAAACAACAGCTCAGGAAGAAAAACGGGTTTGTTATTGGGAGGGGTTTGTTGTTGTAGATGTAATGCAGGTTTGGCACACGGGCCGAGTAGTCCAACACATAAGGAGGTAGATTAGCACCAACCAATGTTTCGTCAGCAACGGCAGCCGCAGAACCATGAAAGAGAGAGAGAGAGAAAGAAACACAAAAATAAAAAGGTGATGTTAGAAGGGGCTCCATCAGTTTCCCCATTCCCATTTGTAGGGCTGACTCTGACCAAGGGGATTTACAAAATAACCCATGGACGACTGACATGAGCTCTTCATTCGGGCCAGCATTTAAACTTTACCCACAGATATAAGTCAGCCAGGTTTCTCCTGTTTTATGCCAATATCCCACTGAGCCTCCCTCAGGTACAGCCCCCACACCATGTCCTTCTATACTCCCCTCTCTAAACTAGGGACAGTGATCAGGAGCAGGAACCCTGGCTGATTTCCTCTCTCTCTCTAACCTGGGGATCACTGGACAGTGATCAGGAGCAGGAACCCTGGCTGATTTCCCCTCTCTCTCTCTAACCCAGGGGTCACTGGACAGTGATCAGGAGCAGGAACCCTGGCTGATTTCCCCTCTCTCCATAACACAGGGATCACTGGACAGTGATCAGGAGCAGGAACCCTGGCTGATTTCCCCTATCTCTCTCTAACCCAGGGATCACTGGACAGTGATCAGGAGCAGGAACCCTGGCTGATTTCCCCTCTCCCTCTGATCCAGGGATCACTGGACAGTGATCAGGAGCAGGAACCCTGGCTGATTTCCCCTCTCCCTCTAACCCAGGGATCACTGGACAGTGATCAGGAGCAGGAACCCTGGCTGATTTCCCCTCTCCCTCTAACCCAGGGATCACTGGACAGTGATCAGGAGCAGGAACCCTGGCTGATTTCCCCTCTCCCTCTAACCCAGGGGTCACTGGACAGTGATCAGGAGCAGGAACCATGGCTGATTTCCTCTCTCTCTCTAACCCAGGGGTCAGTGGACAGTGATCAGGAGCAGGAACCATGGCTGATTTCCCCTCTCTCTCTAACCCAGGGGTCACTGGACAGTGATCAGGAGCAGGAACCCTGGCTGATTTCCCCTCTCTCTCTAACCTAGGGGTCACTGGACAGCGATCAGGAGCAGGAACCCTGGCTGATTTCCTGTCTCTCTAACCCAGGGGTCACTGGATGGTAATCAGGAGCAGGAAGAGTACAAGAGTATTAAAGAGTACATGACATTTAGGGGGTAAAGGAAGCTAGGAAATGATGGAGAGGTAGCTCTCTTAATTAATGATGATATTAGCAGAATAGAGAGAAGTGACCTAAGTTCAGGAAACCAGGGTGTAGTAGCGGTTTAGGTAGAAATGAAAAATGATAAAGGCAAGAAGTCATTTGTGGGTGTTGTGTACAGGCCCCTTAACAGTAACCATATGGTAGGGCAGGGTATAAAGGAAGAAATAATGGGAGCCTGTCAGAAAGGTAAGGCAACAATCTTGGTGGTTTTTAATCTACATATAGACTAGAAAAATCAGATGGGCAATGGTAGCCTAGATATAGAATTCATAGAATGTTGTTGGGATAGTTTCTTAGAACAGCATGTTCTGGCACCAACCAGGCCGCAGGCTATACTAGACCTGGTATGATGCAACGAAATAGGTTTAATTAATAATCTCATAGTCAAGGCACCCCTCTGAAGCAGCTATCATAAAATGATTGAATTTTACATTCAGTTTGAGGGAGAGAAGATTGGGTCTCAGACTAGAATTTTAAACTTATATAAGGGCAATTATGAGGACATGAAAGCAGAGCTAGCTAAAGTGAACTGGCAAGTTAGGTTAACAGAGATGCAGTGGCAGGCATTTAAGGGTCTTCTTTCAGAAAACACAGAATAGATAAAATCCAACAAGAAAGAAAAATTCCAACAGGTGGACCCCGGCATCTGTGGTTAAAGACTTCAAGAAAAAGCATATAATTGCACAAGGATGGGTGGCAGGTCAGAAGATTGGACAGAATATAAAAAACAGCAAAGATTTACAAAGTTTGATAAGGAAGGAAAAATTAGAGTACAAACGAAAGCTAGCTAGAAATATAAAGGAAGATAGTAAGAATTTCTGTAGGTATTCAAAAAAGAAAAAAGTTGACAAAGTGAGTGTTAATCCTATAGAAAGTGAGTCTGGGGAACGAATAATGGAAAATGAGATGGATTGAACAGGTATTTTGCATCGGTCTTCACCATAAAGGATACAAGTAAACATTCCAGAAATAGCTGTAAATCAGGGAATGGAAGGGAGGGAGGAACTCAGGAAAATTACAATCATGTGTGGATAGAAAGCAGGAAACTCCAGACCAGTTAGCTTAACATTTGGCATAGAGAAAATGTTAGAAGCTATTATTAAAGAAGTTATAGTAGAGCACTTAGAAAAATTCAAGGTAACCAGGCAGAGTCAACATGGTTTTGTGAAAGGGAAATTATGTTTAACCAATTTGTTGGGAGTTCTTTGCAGAAGTAACAGATGTTGTGGATAAAGGGGAACCTGTGGATGTACTGTATTTAGATTTCCAGAATGCATTTGATAAGGTGTCACATCAAAGGTTAGAGCGAAAAATAAAAGCTCATGCTGTAGGGAGTAACATATCGGCATGGACAGATGTTTGGCCAGCGAACAGAAAACAGAGAGTCGGCATAAATGAGTGTTTTTCTGGTTGGCAAGATGTAACGAAATCAGTGCTGGGGCCTCAACTTTGTACAATTTATATAAACGACTTGGATGATGGGGCCAATGGTATGGTTGCTAAATTTACTAATGACACAAATATAGGAAGGACAATGAGATGTGAAGAGGACATAAGGAGCATACAAAGGGATATAGATAGGTTAAGTGAGTGAGCAAAGACCTGGCAAATGGAGTATAATGTCGGAAAGTGGGAAATTGTCCATTTTGGCAGGAAAAATAAAAAAGAAGCTTATTATCTAAATGGTGAGAGATTGCAGAGCTCTGAAATGGAGAGGGATATAGGTGTGCCAGTGCATGAATGGTAAAAGGTTAGAATGTAGGTCCAGCAAGAAATTAGGACAGCTAATAGAATGTTATTTATTGCAAGGGGAATGGAATACAAAAGTAGGGAGATTATGCTTCAGTTATACAGAACACCAGTGAGACCACATCTGGAATACTGTGTACAGTATTGGTCCCCTTATTTAAGGAAGGATGTAAATGTGTTGGAAGCAGTTCAGAGGTTTACTGGATTAATACCTGGAATGGGCAGGTTATGTTATGAGGAAAGGCTGGACAGACTAGGCTTGTATCCATCGGAGTTTAGAAGAGTAAGAGACGACTTGATTGAAACATATAAGACCCTGAGGGGTCTTAACGGGGGGGATGTGGAGAGGATGTTTCCTCTTGTGAGAGAATCTAGAACTAGGGGTCATGGTTTAAAAATAAGGAGGCACTCAATTAAGACAGAGATAAGGAGAAAATTTTTCTCTCGGTGGGGTTGATTGTCTTTGGAACTCTCTTCCTCAAAAGGCCGTGGAAGCAGGGTCTGAATATTTTTAAGGCAAAGGTAGACAGATTGATGTCAAGGGGGTGAAAGGTTATCAGGGGTAGGCAGGGATGCAGAGTTGAGGTTACAGTCAGATCAGCCATGGTCTTACTGAATGGCAGAGGAGGCTCGAGTGCCCGAATGGCCTACACCTGTTCCTGATTCGTATGTTCATAGGAACCCTAGTTAATTTCCCCTCTCTCTAACCCAGGGATCACTGGACAGTGATCAGGAGCAGGAACCCTGGCTGATTTCCCCTCTCTCTCTGACCCAGGGGTCACTGGACAGTGATCAGGAGCAGGAACCCTGGCTGATTTCCCCTCTCTCTAACCCAGGGTCACTGGACAGTGATCAGGAGCAGGAACCCTGGCTGATTTCCCCTCTCTCTCTAACCCAGGGATCACTGGACAGTGATCAGGAGCAGGAACCCTGGCTGATTTCCCCTCTCTCTCTGACCCAGGGGTCACTGGACAGTGATCAGGAGCAGGAACCCTGGCTGATTTCCCCTCTCTCTCTGACCCAGGGATCACTGGACAGTGATCAGGAGCAGGAACCCTGGCTGATTTCCCCTCTCTCTCTAACCCGAGGGTCACTGGACAGTGATCAGGAGCAGGAACCCTGGCTGATTTCCCCTCTCTCTAACCCAGGGATCACTGGACAGTGATCAGGAGCAGGAACCCTGGCTGATTTCCCCTCTCTCTCTAACCCAGGGATCACTGGACAGTGATCAGGAGCAGAAATCCAGGCTGATTTCCCCTCTCTCTCTAACCCAGGGATCACTGGACAGTGATCAGGAGCAGGAACCCTGGCTAATTTCCCCTCTCTCTAACCCATGGGTCAGCAGACAGTGATCAGGAGCAGGAACCCTGGCTGATTTCCCCTCTCTCTAACCCAGGGGTCACTGGACAATGATCAGGAGCAGGAACCCTGGCTGATTTCCCCTCTCTCTAACCCAGGGTCACTGGACAGTGATCAGGAGCAGGAACCCTGGCTGATTTCCCCTCTCTCTCTAACCCAGGGGTCACTGGACAGTGATCAGGAGCAGGAACCCTGGCTGATTTCCCCTCTCTCTCTAACCCAGGGATCACTGGACAATGATCAGGAGCAGGAACCCTGGCTGATTTCCCCTCTCTCTCTAACCCAGGGGTCAGTGGACAGTGATCAGGAGCAGAAATCCAGGCTGATTTCCCCTCTCTCTAACCCAGGGATCACTGGACAATGATCAGGAGCAGGAACCCTGGCTGATTTCCCCTCTCTCTAACCCAGGGGTCAGTGGACAGTGATCAGGAGCAGAAATCCAGGCTGAAGTCCGTTCTAGCCCATTTTGCTGTCCAGTTGAGTTCCGATATCTCCGTAGAGACCAGGGATGGACCAACAGACATCACACACTTCAGGATGGCCACTTCAAATTTAGAAAGTTTCCTTCCAAATCAAAAACTAAATTGAGGAAAGTAAGGCAGGTAGATATATAAAGTTATCAAAAATATACCAGTTCTACCTGGGATAATTGCCAATTTCCAAAAGCAGGGAAACCACGTGGAAGAATCACCCAGGTTCAGTCTCCAGCCCCATCAGGCAGTGAACGCTGGCATTGTGATCAGCACCTAAACCCTCGGCTGCAAACAATCGGTGCCAAATGCCCCAACAACTTACACGAGAGTCCGTACACGGTCGCTCAGTGAGACTCGGTGTTGTTACAGACAGTGAGTCAGTACACAGCCACTTAGTGAGACTCGTTGTTGATACAGACAGTGAGTCAGTACACAGCCGCTCAGTGAGACTCGGTGTTGTTACAGACTGTGAGTCAGTACACAGCCACTCAGTGAGACTCGGTGTTGTTACAGACAGTGAGTCACTACACAGCCGCTCAGTGAGACTCGGTGTTGTTACAGACAGTGAGTCACTACACAGCCGCTCATTGAGACTCAGTGTTGTTACAGACAGTGAGTCACTACACAGCCGCTCAGTGAGACTCGGTGTTGTTACAGACGGTCCGTACACAGCCGCTCAGTGAGACTCGGTGTTGTTACAGACAGTCCGTACACAGCCGCTCAGTGAGACTCAGTGTTGTTACAGACAGTCCGTACACAGCCGCTCAGTGAGACTCGGTGTTGTTACAGACAGTCCGTACACAGCCGCTCAGTGAGACTCAGTGTTGTTACAGACAGTCCGTACACAGCCGCTCAGTGAGGCTCGGTGTTGTTACAGACAGTCCGTACACAGCCGCTCAGTGAGACTCGGTGTTGTTACAGATAGTCCGTACACAGCCGCTCAGTGATACTCAGTGTTGTTACAGACAGTCCGTACACAGCCGCTCAGTGAGACTCGGCGTTGTTACAGACAGTCCGTACACAGCCGCTCAGTGAGACTCAGTGTTGTTACAGACAGTCCGTACACAGCCGCTCAGTGAGACTCGGTGTTGTTACAGACAGTCCGTACACAGCCGCTCAGTGAGACTCGGTGTTGTTACAGACAGTCCGTACACAGCCGCTCAGTGAGACTCGGTGCTGTTACAGACAGTCCGTACACAGCCGCTCAGTGAGACTCGGTGTTGTTACAGACAGTCCGTACACAGCCGCTCAGTGAGACTCAGTGTTGTTACAGACAGTCCATACACAGCCGCTCAGTGGGGCTCGGTGTTGTTACAGACAGTCCGTACTCAGCCACTCAGTGAGACTCGGTGTTGTTACAGACAGTCCGTACACAGCCGCTCAGTGAGACTCGGTGTTGTTACAGACAGTCCGTACACAGCCGCTCAGTGAGGCTCAGTGTTGTTACAGACAGTCCGTACACAGCCGCTCAGTGAGACTCAGTGTGGTTACAGACAGTCCGTACACAGCCGCTCAGTGAAACTCGGTGTTGTTACAGACAGTCCGTACACAGCCGCTCAGTGAGACTCCGTGTTGTTACAGACAGTCCGTACACAGCCGCTCAGTGAGGCTCAGTGTTGTTACAGACAGTCCGTACACAGCCGCTCAGTGAGACTCAGTGTTGTTACACAGTCCGTACACAGCCGCTCAGTGAGGCTCGGTGTTGTTACAGACAGTCCGTACTCAGCCGCTCAGTGAGGCTCGGTGTTGTTACAGACAGTCCGTACACAGCCGCTCAGTGAGACTCAGTGTTGTTACAGAAAGTCCGTACACAGCCGCTCAGTGAGACTCGGTGTTGTTACAGACAGTCCGTACACAGCCGCTCAGTGAGACTCGGTGTTGTTACAGACAGTCCGTACACAGCCGCTCAGTGAGACTCAGTGTTGTTGCAGACAGTCCGTACACAGCCGCTCAGTGAGACTCAGTGTTGTTACAGACAGTCCCTACACAGCCGCTCAGTGAGACTCAGTGTTGTTACAGACAGTCCGTACACAGCCGCTCAGTGAGACTCGGTGTTGTTACAGACAGTCCGTACACAGCCGCTCAGTGAGACTCGGTGTTGTTACAGACAGTCCGTACACAGCCGCTCAGTGAGACTCGGTGTTGTTACAGACAGTCCGTACACAGCCGCTCAGTGAGGCTCGGTGTTGTTACAGACAGTCCGTACACAGCCGCTCAGTGAGACTCAGTGTTGTTACAGACAGTCCGTACACAGCCGCTCAGTGAGACTCAGTGTTGTTACAGACAGTCCGTACACAGCCGCTCAGTGAGGCTCGGTGTTGTTACAGACAGTCCGTACACAGCCACTCAGTGGGGCTCGGTGTTGTTACAGACAGTCCGTACTCAGCCACTCAGTGAGACTCAGTGTTGTTACAGACAGTCCGTACACAGCCACTCAGTGAGACTCAGTGTTGTTACAGACAGTCCGTACACAGCCGCTCAGTGAGGCTCGGTGTTGTTACAGACAGTCCGTACACAGCCACTCAGTGGGGCTCGGTGTTGTTACAGACAGTCCGTACACAGCCGCTCAGTGGGGCTCGGTGTTGTTACAGACAGTCCGTACTCAGCCACTCAGTGAGACTCAGTGTTGTTACAGACAGTCCGTACACAGCCACTCAGTGAGACTCAGTGTTGTTACAGACAGTCCGTACACAGCCACTCAGTGAGACTCAGTGTTGTTACAGACAGTGAATCACTACACAGCCGCTCAGTGAGACTCGGTGTTGTTACAGACAGTGAGTCAGTACACAGCCGCTCAGTGAGACTCGGTGTTGTTACAGACAGTGAGTCACTACACAGCCGCTCAGTGAGACTCAGTGTTGTTACAGACAGTCCGTACTCAGCCACTCAGTGAGACTCAGTGTTGTTACAGACAGTCCGTACACAGCCACTCAGTGAGACTCAGTGTTGTTACAGACAGTCCGTACACAGCCGCTCAGTGGGGCTCGGTGTTGTTACAGACAGTCCGTACTCAGCCACTCAGTGAGACTCAGTGTTGTTACAGACAGTGAATCACTACACAGCCGCTCAGTGAGACTCGGTGTTGTTACAGACAGTCCGTACACAGCCGCTCAGTGAGACTCAGTGTTGTTACAGACAGTCCATACACAGCCGCTCAGTGAGACTCAGTGTTGTTACAGACAGTCCGTACACAGCCACTCAGTGAGACTCAGTGTTGTTACAGACAGTGAATCACTACACAGCCGCTCAGTGAGACTCGGTGTTGTTACAGACAGTGAGTCAGTACACAGCCGCTCAGTGAGACTCGGTGTTGTTACAGACAGTGAGTCACTACACAGCCGCTCAGTGAGACTCAGTGTTGTTACAGACAGTCCGTACACAGCCGCTCAGTGAGACTCAGTGTTGTTACAGACAGTCCGTACTCAGCTGCTCAGTGTGACTCAGTGTTGTTACAGACAGTGAATCACTACACAGCCGCTCAGTGAAACTCGGTGTTGTTACAGACAGTGAGTCAGTACACAGCTGCTCAGTGAGACTCGGTGTTGTTACAGACTGTGAGTCAGTACACAGCCGCTCAGTGAGACTCAGTGTTGTTACAGACAGTGAGTCAGTACACAGCCGCTCAGTGAGACTAGGTGTTGTTACAGACAGTGAGTCAGTACACAGCCGCTCAGTGAGACTCAGTGTTGTTACAGACAGTGAGTCAGTACACAGCCACTCAGTGAGACTCGGTGTTGTTACAGACTGTGAGTCAGTACACTGCTGCTCAGTGAGACTCGGTGTTGTTACAGACTGTGAGTCAGTACACAGCCGCTCAGTGAGACTAGGTGTTGTTACAGACAGTAAGTCAGTACACAGCTGCTCAGTGAGACTCAGTGTTGTTACAGACAGTCCGTACACAGCCGCTCAGTGAGACTCAGTGTTGTTACAGACGGTCCGTACACAGCCGCTCAGTGAGACTCAGTGTTGTTACAGACAGTGAATCACTACACAGCCGCTCAGTGAAACTCGGTGTTGTTACAGACTGTGAGTCAGTACACTGCTGCTCAGTGAGACTCGGTGTTGTTACAGACTGTGAGTCAGTACACAGCCGCTCAGTGAGACTAGGTGTTGTTACAGACAGTGAGTCAGTACACAGCTGCTCAGTGAGACTCGGTGTTGTTACAGACTGTGAGTCAGTACACAGCCGCTCAGTGAGACTCAGTGTTGTTACAGACAGTGAGTCAGTACACAGCCGCTCAGTGAGGCTCGGTGTTGTTACAGACAGTGAGTCAGTACACAGCCGCTCAGTGAGACTTGGTGTTGTTACAGACAGTGAGTCAGTACACAGCCACTCAGTGAGACTCGGTGTTGTTACAGACTGTGAGTCAGTACGCTGCTGCTCAGTGAGACTCGGTGTTGTTACAGACTGTGAGTCAGTACACAGCCGCTCAGTGAGACTAGGTGTTGTTACAGACAGTAAGTCAGTACACAGCCGCTCAGTGAGACTCAGTGTTGTTACAGACAGTCCGTACACAGCCGCTCAGTGAGACTCAGTGTTGTTACAGACAGTGAATCACTACACAGCCGCTCAGTGAAACTCGGTGTTGTTACAGACAGTGAGTCAGTACACAGCTGCTCAGTGAGACTCGGTGTTGTTACAGACTGTGAGTCAGTACACAGCCGCTCAGTGAGACTCAGTGGTGTTACAGACAGTGAGTCAGTACACAGCCGCTCAGTGAGGCTCGGTGTTGTTACAGACAGTGAGTCAGTACACAGCCGCTCAGTGGGGCTCGGTGTTGTTACAGACAGTCCGTACTCAGCCACTCAGTGAGACTCAGTGTTGTTACAGACAGTGAATCACTACACAGCCGCTCAGTGAGACTCGGTGTTGCTACGCACAGTCCGTACACAGCCGCTCAGTGAGACTCAGTGTTGTTACAGACAGTGAATCACTACACAGCCGCTCAGTGAGACTCGGTGTTGTTACAGACAGTGAATCACTACACAGCCGCTCAGTGAGACTCGGTGTTGTTACAGACAGTGAATCACTACACAGCCGCTCAGTGAGACTCGGTGTTGTTACAGACAGTCCGCACTCAGCCGCTCAGTGAGACTCAGTGTTGTTACAGAAAGTCCGTACACAGCCGCTCAGTGAAACTCGGTGTTGTTACAGACAGTGAGTCAGTACACAGCCACTCAGTGAGGCTCGGTGTTGTTGCAGACAGTGAGTCAGTACACAGCCGCTCAGTGAGACTAGGTGTTGTTACAGACAGTGAGTCAGTACACAGCCACTCAGTGAGGCTCGGTGTTGTTACAGTGAGTCAGTACACAGCCGCTCAGTGAGGCTCGGTGTTGTTACAGACAGTGAGTCAGTACACAGCCACTCAGAGAGACTCAGTGTTGTTACAGACAGTCCGTACACAGCCGCTCAGTGAGACTCAGTGTTGTTACAGACAGTCCGTACTCAGCTGCTCAGTGTGACTCAGTGTTGTTACAGACAGTGAATCACTACACAGCCGCTCAGTGAAACTCGGTGTTGTTACAGACAGTGAGTCAGTACACAGCTGCTCAGTGAGACTCGGTGTTGTTACAGACTGTGAGTCAGTACACAGCCGCTCAGTGAGACTCAGTGTTGTTACAGACAGTGAGTCAGTACACAGCCGCTCAGTGAGACTAGGTGTTGTTACAGACAGTGAGTCAGTACACAGCCGCTCAGTGAGACTCAGTGTTGTTACAGACAGTGAGTCAGTACACAGCCACTCAGTGAGACTCGGTGTTGTTACAGACTGTGAGTCAGTACACTGCTGCTCAGTGAGACTCGGTGTTGTTACAGACTGTGAGTCAGTACACAGCCGCTCAGTGAGACTAGGTGTTGTTACAGACAGTAAGTCAGTACACAGCTGCTCAGTGAGACTCAGTGTTGTTACAGACAGTCCGTACACAGCCGCTCAGTGAGACTCAGTGTTGTTACCGACGGTCCGTACACAGCCGCTCAGTGAGACTCAGTGTTGTTACAGACAGTGAATCACTACACAGCCGCTCAGTGAAACTCGGTGTTGTTACAGACAGTGAGTCAGTACACAGCTGCTCAGTGAGACTCGGTGTTGTTACAGACTGTGAGTCAGTACACAGCCGCTCAGTGAGACTCAGTGTTGTTACAGACAGTGAGTCAGTACACAGCCACTCAGTGAGACTCGGTGTTGTTACAGACTGTGAGTCAGTACACTGCTGCTCAGTGAGACTCGGTGTTGTTACAGACTGTGAGTCAGTACACAGCCGCTCAGTGAGACTAGGTGTTGTTACAGACAGTAAGTCAGTACACAGCCGCTCAGTGAGACTCAGTGTTGTTACAGACAGTCCGTACACAGCCGCTCAGTGAGACTCAGTGTTGTTACAGACAGTGAATCACTACACAGCCGCTCAGTGAAACTCGGTGTTGTTACAGACAGTGAGTCAGTACACAGCTGCTCAGTGAGACTCGGTGTTGTTACAGACTGTGAGTCAGTACACAGCCACTCAGTGAGACTCAGTGTTGTTACAGACAGTGAGTCAGTACACAGCCGCTCAGTGAGGCTCGGTGTTGTTACAGACAGTGAGTCAGTACACAGCCGCTCAGTGAGACTTGGTGTTGTTACAGACAGTGTGTCAGTACACAGCCACTCGGTGTTGTTACAGACAGTGAGTCAGTACACAGCCGCTCAGTGAGACTCGGTGTTGTTACAGACAGTGAGTCAGTACACAGCCACTCAGTGATACTCGGTGTTGTTACAGACAGTGAGTCAGTACACAGCCGCTCAGTGAGACTCGGTGTTGTTACAGACAGTGAGTCAGTACACAGCCGCTCAGTGATACTCGGTGTTGTTACAGACAGTGAGTCAGTACACAGCCGCTTAGTGAGACTCAGTGTTGTTACAGACAGTGAGTCAGTACACAGCCGCTCAGTGAGACTCAGTATCGTTACAGACAGTGAGTCAGTACACAGCCACTCAGTGAGACTCGGTGTTGTTACAGACTGAGAGTCAGTACACAGCCGCTCAGTGAGACTAGGTGTTGTTACAGACAGTGAGTCAGTACACAGCCGCTCAGTGAGACTCAGTGTTGTTACAGACAGTGAGTCAGTACACAGCCACTCAGTGAGACTCGGTGTTGTTACAGACTGTGAGTCAGTACACTGCTGCTCAGTGAGACTCGGTGTTGTTACAGACTGTGAGTCAGTACACAGCCGCTCAGTGAGACTAGGTGTTGTTACAGACAGTGAGTCAGTACACAGCCGCTCAGTGAGACTCAGTGTTGTTACAGAGAGTGAGTCTGTACACAGCTGCTCAGTGAGACTCGGTGTTGTTACAGACAGTGAGTCAGTACACAGCCGCTCAGTGAGACTCGGTGTTGTTACAGACAGTGTGTCAGTACACAGCCACTCGGTGTTGTTACAGACAGTGAGTCAGTACACAGCCGTTCAGTGAGACTCGGTGTTGTTAGACAGTGAGTCAGTACACAGCCACTCAGTGAGACTCGGTGTTGTTACAGACAGTGAGTCAGTACACAGCCGCTCAGTGAGACTCGGTGTTGTTAGACAGTGAGTCAGTACACAGCCGCTCAGTGAGACTCGGTGTTGTTACAGACAGTGAGTCAGTACACAGCTGCTTAGTGAGACTCAGTGTTGTTACAGACAGTGAGTCAGTACACAGCCGCTCAGTGAAACTCGGTATTGTTGCAGACAGTGAGTCAGTACACAGCCGCTCAGTGAGACTCGGTGTTGTTACAGACAGAGAGTCAGTACACAGCCACTCAGTGAGACTCAGTGTTGTTACAGACAGTAAATCCCTACACTGCTGCTCAGTGATACTCGGTGTTCTTACAGACAGTGAGTCAGTATACAGCCGCTCAGTGATACTCGGTGTTGTTACAGACAGTGAGTCAGTACACAGCCGCTCAGTGAGACTCGGTGTTGTTACAGACAGTGAGTCAGTACACAGCCACTCAGTGAGACTTGGTGTTGTTACAGACAGTAAGTCCCTACGCTGCTGCTCAGTGATACTCAGTGTTGTTACAGACAGAAAATCAGTACACAGCTGCTTAGTGATACTCGGTGTTGTTACAGTCAGTACACAGCTGCTCATGCCTGATGAATTTGGTGGAATCTTTTGAAGAGGTGACTGAAGTGGAAAATGTCTATGGATGTTATTTCTATGGACTTCACGAATGTGTCTGATAAAGTCCCTCCTAAGAGCAGGTTAGCTCAGGTTGAAGTGTATGGGATTGAAGGAATCATTGACCCGCTTCAGAAATTGGCTGAGTGACAGGAAACCGAGTGTAGGGATACCAGGCAGGTAATCTCACTGAGAGGATGTGACTGCTGGTGTCCCACACGGATCTGTGTTGGAATCTCAACTAACCCCTATATTCATTAGCGACTTAGATGCTGGAATAGAGAGCCACACATTCAAATTTGCCGATGGCACCAAGATTGGCGACATCATAAGCTGTGTAGGCTGAAGTGTGAAATGACAGAAATATTAACAGATTAGGTGAATGGGTGAAATGGATTCCAATCTGGGGAAATGTCAGGGCATCCATTTTAGAATGAGAGAACAGGTGGACTCTCGAAATGGCGACAAGTTAGAAACAGCGCTGGTTCAAAGAAACTTCAGTGAGGCTCCAAGTACATAAATCACTAACGTGTCATGAAGAGCTACAGAGCATAATCAAACACCGGCCATTATATCTGAAGGGTTAGAATACAAGGGGGGGGGAAGTCATACTTCAGCTAAACAAAGTCCTGGTTAGGCCACACCTGGAGTTACTGAGAACAATTCTGGGCTGCAGTGGAGATTTATCAGAATGATACCTGGACTCTAAGGGTTAAAACGTGAGGAGAAATTACACAACTTAGGCTTGTTCTTCCCTGGAATTCTGAAGGTGAAGGGGTGATTCAATCAGTTTTCAAGGAATTAACAGGAAGAGAGCAAGAGAAACTATTTCTGTTGTTTGGGAGAGTCTAAGACGAAAGATTAGCCGAAAAATGAAAGCCAGACCTTTCAGGAGCGCAATTATGAAACACTTCTTCAAACAAAGTTATTTAGGGATATGGGGCAAAGAGGGGTTAGGTCACAGGTCAGCCATGATCTCACTGAATGATGGAACAGGCTCAAGGGGTTGAATGCCTCCTCCTGATACTACGTTCTGGTCAGTGAGTCTCAGTCTTTCACCATACAGCTGGGCAAAGACATTCTATGTTATACTGCCAAACAGACCAAATCTCTCCCAATAATCCCCCTTTGGTCAGGGCACGATATCCGTTATTTAAAAGAATGAACTCTTCCTGTGTTTGTAAAGTTGTAAGGTTCCAACGACAGACAAAGCTGGAATTGGTGAGAAGGGCCTCCCAACTAATTTTGCTATTGTAGGGAAACTGCTGCTTCGCAGGTTCTGAGCTGATAAAGAAGTATCCTCAGAAACCACAGCTCTCCATCACCATTATGACCTTCAATCAATCCCGAGTTGTGGACTAAGCAGCTGACTCACCCAGATTCGCTGGAGGTCCATACATCCCCCGGTGGTCTTCTGGCTGTACAAACCCTTCGTTCAGAAGTCGCGGTGGTGGGGGCATCAGTTGCCTGCGAGGGCAGAGCAGAGTTACGGTTAGACAAGTTTAACCTCCGTACAGAAAACCAGGCATGAAAATACTTAACAAGTGAGATTTAATGCAACATATTCAATGTCACAAAATGAAAATGAGAAATCCACAATGGAAGTGCAGGCACAGACTATCCATTAAAGCTACTCCTGGTAGGTTTCTACATGGTGCTTACAATTCCCCAGATCAGCCCATCATTATGTGAATACACAAACCAACAGCACTGAGAACAGGAGACTCCAGCTCACATCCCTGTGCAGGGTCACTCTCCCTGGTGTACTGACCCACACAACAGGAGAATCAGCTCACATCCCTGTGCAGAGTTACTCTCCCTGGGGTACTGACCCACAGAACAGGAGACTCCAGCTCACATACCTGTGCAGGGTTACTCTCCCTGGGGTACTGACCCACAGAACAGGAGACTCCAGCTCACATCCCTGTGCAGGGTTACTCTCCCTGGTGTACTGACCCACAGAACAGGAGACTCCAGCTCACATCCCTGTGCAGGGTTACTCTCCCTGGTGTACTGACACACAGAACAGGAGACTCCAGCTCACATCCCTGTGCAGGGTTACTCTCCCTGGGGTACTGACACACAGAACAGGAGATCCCAGCTCATATCCCTGTGCAGAGTTACTCTCCCTGGTGTACTAACCCACACAACAGGAGAATCAGCTCACATCCCTGTGCAGGGTTACTCTCCCTGATGTACTGACTCACACAACAGGAGATCCCAGCTCACATCCCTGTGCAGAGTCACTCTCCCTGGGGTACTGACCCACAGAACAGGAGACTCCAGCTCACATCCCTGTGCAGGGTTATCCTCCCTGGGGTACTGACACACACAACAGGAGACTCCAGCTCACATCCCTGTGCAGGGTCACTCTCCCTGGGGTACTGACCCACAGAACAGGAGATCCCAGCTCACATCCCTGTGCAGGGTCACTCTCCCTGGGGTACTGACCCAAAGAACAGGAGATCCCAGCTCAAATCCCTGTGCAGGGTTACTCTCCCTGGTGTACTGACCCACAGAACAGGAGACTCCAGCTCACATCCCTGTGCAGAGTTACTCTCCCTGGTGTACTGACCCACAGAACAGGAGACTCCAGCTCATATCCCTGTGCAGAGTTACTCTCCCTGGGGTACTGACCCACAGAACAGGAGATCCCAGCTCACATCCCTGTGCAGGGTTAGTCTCCCTGGGGTACTGACCCACAGAACAGGAGAATCCAGCTCATATCCCTGTGCAGGGTTACTCTCCCTGGGTTACTGACCCACAGAATAGGAAGGAGCCCGAATTATTCCCAACCTGTGTGAAGGTAATTGACCTTCAGTAGCCCAACAACACACCCAGGTTGCATGACATGCTAGCTCTGATCTTGATGGAAACGAGAGTCAGATTAGGATCCAATACCCTCTCAATACTAACAAGTGTTCACAGTGCATAACATGCAAACAGCCTCTGACGCTCCAGCACAGCCAGGTCATTGGACAGGAGACAGCACTGAAGGTACAGACACATTTTGTTGGGTGATTCTCATAGCAGGATCATCCGTACTGCCAAAGGCCCTAGCTCGAGACCAGGAATCAGCTGACTCAGCAATGAACCTCAACAGGAGGCTGGCACATGTGGGGATCAGAACCACACTGTGGGATATGTTTCCTGAAGCCCACTCAAATTTTTAAAAAGAACAAGGCAGAGACACCCACCTGTCCCTCTCCTTCGCTCTGCCACAGGGATCAGCGAAGATCACACCAGTTCCACTTCGTCCGGTCTGAGAGGACCCTGTACCTAAATTAGTCATATGAATGGGTCCATGCTATGAGCAGAAAAAAGCAGCAGCATTAGCAGCAGTAACAATGCTTCCAACCGCAGCATCCCATTGCTAGGTTTCAGATGTGAACACATACTGACTACCCAAGTCTATTTAAAAGATGCACCAGCCTGACTAGTTCCAAGGCTGAAACAAACGTCCCCTATTCCAGATTTCACAGTCTGCTGCGGAGGCTGGTACTCCATGCCCTGAATTTTGGCACTGTTCATTCCAAGAGACAGGAAGAGAGCCTGCAATGAAAGCAACTTATAGTAGCTGCTCTTCCCCAATGATCTTTCAACATGCAGACCAGGCCAGCCCAGTAGCACATGCCCTGGGCAAAAACAAAAATATCTGGAAAAATTCAGCAGGTCTGACAGCATCTGTGGAGAGGGATACAGTTGACGTTTCGAGTCCGTATGACTCTTCACCAGAACTAAGACAAATGGAAATGAGACGAAATATAAGCTGGTAGAAGGGGGTGGGTGGGACACAGAGCTCGATAGGGGGGCCAGCGACAGGTGGAGGCCAAGAAGAGACTGCCAAAGATGTCATAGACGAAAGGACAAAGAGGTGTTGATGGTGGTGATATTATCTAAAGGATGTGCTAATGGGGACATTAAGGGTAGAAAGCAGGATGAGCAAGTGACAGATGGCCCTAGTGGGGGTGGGGTGGGGGGAAGGGATTGAAATGGGCTAAAAGGTGGAGATGAAACAATAGATCGAAATAAATCTAAAAATAGAAGGGAAAAGAAAAACTTATTTGTAAAAAAATTATAAATTATTGGAAAAAGGGGGATCGGAAAGGGGGTGGGGATGGAGGAGAGTTCATGATCTGAAGTTGTTGAGCTCAATATTAAGTCCGGAAGTCTATAAAGTGCCTAGAAGATGAGGTGTTGTTCGTCCAGCGTGCGTTGAGCTTCACTGGAACATTGCAGCAGGCCAAGGACGGACACGTGGGCATGACAGCAGGATGGTATGTTGAAATGGCAAGCGAGAGGCCTGAGTCATGCTTGTGGACAGACCAAAGGTGTTCTGCAAAGCGGTCACTCAGTCTGCATTTGGTCTCTCCAACGTAGAGGAGACCACATTGGGAGCAGCAAACGCAGTAGACTAAATTATGGGAAGTGCAAGTGAAATGCTGCTTCACTTGAAAGGAGTGTTTGGGCCCCTGGACGGTGAGGAGGGGGGGAAGTAAAATGGCAGGTGTTGCACCTTCTGCGGTTGCATGGGAAGGTGCCGTGGGAGGGGGTTAAGGTGTAGGGAGTGATGGAGGAGTGGACAAGGGTGTCCTGGAGGGAACGATCCCTGCGGAATGCCACCGGGGTGTGGAAGGGAAGATATGTTTATTGGTGGCATCATGCTGGAGTTGGCGGAAATGGCAGAGGATGATCCTTTGAACGCGGAGACTGGTGGGGTGATAAGTGAGGACAAGGGGGACCCTATCATGGTTCTGGGAGGGAGAGGAAGGTGTGTGAGGGCGGATGCTCGGGAGATGGGCCGGACACAGTTGAGGGCCCTGTCAACCACCATGGGTGGAAAACCTCAGTTAAGGAAGAAGGAGGACATGTCAGAGGAACTGTTTTAGAAAGTGGCATCATCAGAACAGATGCAACGGAGGCGAAGGAACTGAGAGAATGGGATGGAGTCCTTACAGGAAGCAGGGTGTGAGGAGCTGTAGTCGAGGTAGCTGTGGGAGTCGGTAGGCTTTTAATGAATATTGGCAGATAGTCTATCACCAGAGATTGAGACAGAGAGGTCAAGGAAGGGAAGGGAAGTGTCAGAGATGGACCACGTGAAAATGATGGAGGGGTGGAAATCGGGAGCAAAATTAATAAATTTTTCCAGATCCAGATGAGAGCATGAAGCAGCACCGAAGTAATCATCAATGTACTGGAGAAAGAGTTGTGGGAGGGGGCCTGAGTAGGACTGGAACAAGGAGTGTTCCACATACCCCATAAAGAGACAAGCATAACTGGGGCCCATGCGGATACCCATAGCCACAGCTTTTACTTAAGATGAAGTGAGACGAGTTTAAGGAGAAATTGTTCAGTGTGAGAACAAGTTCAGCCAGACGGAGGAGAGTAGTGGTGGATGGGGATTGTTGGGGCCTCTGTTCGAGGAAGAAGCGGAGAGCCATCAGACCATCCCGGTGGGGGACGAAGGTGTAGAGGGATTGGACGTCTAAGGTGAAGAGGCGGTGGTTGGGGCCAGGGAACTGGAAATTGTTGATATGATGTAGGGCATGAGAGGAATCGCGGATGCAGGTGGGAAGAGACAGGACAAGGAGAGAGAGAATGGAGTCAAGATAGCAAGAAATGAGTTCCGTGGGGCAGGAACAGGCTGACACGACTGGTCTGCCAGGGCAGTCTTGTTTGTGGATTTTGAGTGGGAGGTAGAAGCAGGCCGTCCGTGGTTGGGAGGCTATGAAGTTGGAAGCTGTGGAGGGAAGATCTCCAGAGGAGATGACGTCAGTGACAGTCCTGGAAACAATGGCTTGATGTTCAGTGGTGGGATCATGGTCCAGGGGGAGGTAGGAGGAAGTGTCTGCGAGTTGACGCTCAGCCTCTGCGAGGTAGAGGTCAGTGCGCCAGACAACCACAGCACCACCCTTGTCGGCAGGTTTGATGACAAAGTCAGGGTTGGACCTGAGAGAACGGAGTGCAGCAAGTTGAGAGAGAGAGACAGGTTAGAGTAGGTGAGAGGAGCAGAGAAATTGAGACAACTAATGTCACGCCGACAGTTCTCAATGAAAAGATCAAGAGCAGGTAAAAATCCAGAGGAGGGGTCCAGGCGGAGGGAAAATATTGGTGGCAGGTAAAAGGATCCGTTGAACGGGGAGAGGGCTCCTGCCCAAAGAAGTGAGCACAGAGATGGAGGCAGCGAATGCCCTGGGCACCCTGGCCTACTTACTATAGCACATGCTAATCAATACTGCCAGAAACTAGAGACTTGTAAAACAGCTTTGAAAGCAGGGCATGAAATTCAATTAGGCAACATCCTAATGATCACCGACCACTAAACTAAACCAACCAATTCAAAATTAAATAGCAATCTCACTCTAATTTGTGAAAGGACAGCTATTCTATTAGTGGCAATGAGGAACATTGTGTAGAGATTCTAGAGGGAGCTTTACTCTGTATCTAACCCCGTGCTGTACCTGTCCTGGGAGTGTTTGATGGGGATAGTGTAGTGGGAGCTTTACTCTGTATCTAACCCCGTGCTGTACCTGTCCTGGGAGTGTTTGATGGGGACAGTGTAGAGGGAACTTTACTCTGTATCTAACCCTGTGCTGTACCTGTCCTGGGAGTGTTTGATGGGGACAGTGTTGAGGGAGCTTTACTCTGTATCTAACCCCGTGCTGTCCCTGTCCTGGGAGTGTTTGATGGGAACAGTGTAGAGGGAGCTTTACTCTGTATCTAACTTGTGCTATATAAAAATGGTTTTGTTTATAAGCATTGTTGAACACTACCCTATTCCAAGTCCATTAACCAGGTCTACTGGAGATGCATCACCTCCTGATTGAAACCTTCGCTCACAAGATCTGTACTGTTGAAAAGGAATGCAGTGTTTCCGGATATGTTGCTGTTCTGTTACTAGTACCACCCTGTACAATAATAGGCCCTCAACCCCCTTCTCTTAGTAAAACCTCCCTGGCTGCAACAACCACATAGAGATGATCGACAGCATACCTCCTGCATGCTTTCGAGGCCTGGAGACATTTCCACCTTCATCATTTAGCACTAAATAGAGTAAATCTGAAACACACCCAGGGGAGGGCAGCTGAGTGCCTTATGCTGCTACATCAAAATCTCACACACACACACATCCCCATTCAAACACACAAATATACGCCCAAAACACTCACTTTGATAAGGACAGGGCTAAGAGAAGACCCTTTACCAGACTGGTAACCAAACAGTGCCTCGCACACAGTCCCTGTGACAAGGTAGATCTCTCAAAGGACTGCACTGGAGTGTTGGTAAAATGATACGCTCTGGTCCCAGAATGGGGCTACAAAATGAGCAAAACTGGTCCCTTCAGCTTCTCTGACCATGGTGATGTGAGGCCTCAGTATAACCTGGTTGAGGACTGTGGGGACAGGATCCAAAAGAGGGAGAAGAAATTCAATAGCCACTTTTGGCCTGGGGAGTCTAATGATGTAGAGGACAGGCACAGTGCAAATACAAGCAGCTAATAGTCAGCTAGGATTCAGTGCCTACAAAACCCGCGTCTTGCTGCCTTTCACAATCCTGCAGTGAGTAAGGGCGCATCTCCCACCTGGTACCCCAGCAGTGCCGATTCCTCCTCACTCTCTTCAGTGAAGCGTCTCTTGTTCCCCTGAGGTGGAGGGAGGTGGGCGGAGGGTCTTGGAGCAGCTGACATCCCCTCATAACCAGGCGTGTTCACAGGTAACGGTGGAGCATAGCTGCCAACCACAGGGCTCTGCTGCACACGAACAGGAATTTTAATTAGGACAAAAAAGTTCAACTCAGAAAATATAGGCATCTTCACTACTAGAACCCTTTCCCCCACCTCACCCACTAACACCCAGACTAGTGCTCCACAGGTACCTGGCATCTTACCATCCCTCCTGAAATGATAAGGCTTTACCAGCCTAGACAGTCAGAGCTCCAAGTTAATCAACCAGGGAGGGCAACACAGCTAAGCCCAGCCTTTGACCGACTTGAAAGTCTACGGTGGGAACTGCCCATGGTAACACAGACATTTCCAGCACAATACTGTAACTGATATAGGTGTTAATTTCAGAATATCACAAGTGGTGAATGAATGGAATAATTTGAGCAATAGGAACTGATCCAGAACCAAAACCCCAAAGAGTCCAAATTTAATCAGTGTCAGACACTTAACACATCCAGTCCCAGATATAACCGGTATCAGACACGCCCACGCTGCTAAACACAGCCCAAACCCACATATAACTGGTATCAGGCACTCCCAACCCACTAAACACAGCCAAACACATCTTCCCTTCACCCCCGCTGTCGGCATTCCGTAGGGATCGTTCCCTCCGGGACACCCTGGTCCACTCCTCCATTACCCCCTACTCCTCAACCCCCACCCACGGCACCTCCACATGCCCACGCAAAAGATGCAACACCTGCCCCTTCACTTCCTCTCTCCTCACCATCCAAGGGCCCAAACACTCCTTTCAAGTGAAGCAGCATTTCACTTGCATTTCCCCCAACTTAGTCTACAGTATTCGTAGCTCCCAATGTGGTCTCCTCTACATTGGAGAAACCAAACGTAAACTGGGCGACCGCTTTGCAGAACATCTGCGGTCTGTCCGCAAGAATGACCCAAACCTCCCTGTCGCTTGCCATTTTAACACTCCACCCTGCTCTCTTGCCCACATGTCTGTCCTTGGCTTGCTGCATTGTTCCAGTGAAGTCCAATGCAAACTGGAGGAACAACACCTCATCTTCCGACTAGTCACTTTACAGCCTTCCGGACTGAATATTGAATTCAACAACTTTAGGTCTTGAGCTCCTTCCTCCATCCCCACCCCGTTTCTGTTTCCCCCTTCCTTTTGTTTTTTCCAATAAATTATATAGATTTTTCTTTTCCCACCTATTTCCATTATTTTTAAATTTTTTAAATCTTTTATGCTCCTCCCACCCCCACTAGAGCTATACCTTGAGTGCCCTACCATCCATTCTTAATTAGCACATTCATTTAGATAATATCACCAACTTCAACACCTATGTGTTCTTTTGTTCTGTTGTCTGTGACATCTTTTGGTGATCTGCTTCTATCACTGCTTGTTTGTCCCTACAACCACACCACCCCCCTCCGCTTCTCTCCCGCCACCACCCCCCGCCCCCACACGCCAACCCCCACCCCCGCCCCCCCACCCCGACCCCGCCCACACACACCTTAAACCAGTTTATATTTCACCCCTTCCTTGGATTCACCTAGTTCTGTTGAAGGGTCATGAGGACTCGAAACGTCAACTCTTTTCTTCTCCGCCGATGCTGCCAGACCTGCTGAGTTTTTCCAGGTAATTCTGTCTTTGTTCCAGTCCCAGATATAACCACCATAAGATACTCCCACCC
Organism: Carcharodon carcharias; assembly: GCF_017639515.1. NCBI lineage: Eukaryota > Metazoa > Chordata > Chondrichthyes > Lamniformes > Lamnidae > Carcharodon > Carcharodon carcharias. The sequence continues at coordinate 4,068,602 of NC_054502.1, forward strand.
TCTAAATACAGCCCAGACCCAGATATAACCAGTATCAGATACTCCCACCCCTCTAAACACAGCCAGTCCCAGATATAACCGGTGTCAGACACTCCCACCCCACTAAACACAGCCCAGTCCCAGATATAACCAGTATCAGATACTCCCACCCCACTAAACACAGCCCAGACCCAGAAATAACCGGTATCAGATACTCCCACCCCACTAAACACAGCCCAGACCCAGATATGACCGGTATCAGACACTCCCAGCCCAAACACGGCCAGTCCCAGATATAACCGGAATCAGACACTCCCAGCCCAAACACGGCCAGTCCCAGATATAACCGGTATCAGACACTCCTGCCCCAAACACGGCCAGTCCCAGATATAACCGGTATCAGACACTCCTGCCCCAAACACAGCCAGTCCCAGATATAACCGGTATCAGACACTCCCAGCCCAAACACAGCCAGTCCCAGATATAACCGGTATCATACACTCCTGCCCCAAACACAGCCATTCCCAGATATGACCGGTATCAAACACTCCCAGCCCAAACACAGCCTGTCCCAGATGTAACCGGTATCATACACTCCTGCCCCAAACACAGTCGGTCCCAGATATGACCGGTATCAGACACTCGCACCCCCACAAACACGGCCAGTCCCAGATATAACCGGTATCAGACACTCCCACCCAACCACGGCCAGTCCCAGATATAACCGGTATCAGACACTCCCACCCAACCACGGCCAGTACCAGATATAACCGGTATCAGACACTCCCACCCAACCACGGCCAGTCCCAGATGTAACCGGTATCAGACACTCCTGCCCCAAACACAGCCATTCCCAGATGTAACCGGTATCAGGCACTCCTGCCCCAAACACAGCCAGTCCCAGATATAACCGGTATCAGACACTCCTGCAACAAACACGGCCAGTCCCAGATATAACCGGTATCAGACACTCCCAGCCCAAACACAGCCAGTCCCAGATATAACCAGTATCAGACACTCCTGCCCCAAACACAGCCAGTCCCAGATATAACTGGTATCAGACACTCCCAGCGGGAAACACAGCCAGTCCCAGATATAACCGGTATCAGACACTCCCAGCGTGAAACACAGCCAGTCCCAGATATAAGCGGTATCAGACACTCCCAGCCCAAACACAGCCAATCCCAGATATAACCGGTATCAGACACTCCCAGCCCAAACACAGCCAGTCCCAGATATAACCGGTATCAGACACTCCCAGCCCAAACACAGCCAGTCCCAGATATAACCGGTATCAGACACTCCCAGCCCAAACACAGCCAGTCCCAGATATAACCGGTATCAGACACTCCCAGCCCAAACACAGCCAGTCCCAGATATAACCGGTATCAGACACTCCCAGCGTGAAACACAGCCAGTCCCAGATATAACCGGTATCAGACACTCCCAGCCCAAACACAGCCAGTCCCAGATATGACCGGTATCAGACACTCCCAGCGTGAAACACAGCCAGTCCCAGATATAACCGGTATCAGACACTCCTGCCCCAAACGCAGCCAGTCCCAGATATAACCGGTATCAGACACTCCCAGCCCAAACACAGCCAGTCCCAGATATAACCGGTATCAGACACTCCTGCCCCAAACACGGCCAGTCCCAGATATAACCGGTATCAGACAATCCTGCCCCAAACACGGCCAGTCCCAGATATAACCGGTATCAGACACTCCTGCCCCAAACACGGCCAGTCCAGATATAACCGGTATCAGACACTCCTGCCCCAAACACGGCCAGTCCCAGATATAACCGGTATCAGACACTCCTGCCCCAAACACGGCCAGTCCCAGATATAACCGGTATCAGACACTCACAGCCCAAACACAGCCAGTCCCAGATATAACTGGTATCAGACACTCCCAGCCCAAACACAGCCAGTCCCAGATATAACCAGTATCAGACACTCCCAGCCCAAACACAGCCAGTCCCAGATATAACTGGTATCAGACACTCCCAGCCCAAACACAGCCAGTCCCAGATATAACCGGTATCAGACACTCCTGCCCCAAACACAGCCAGTCCCAGATATAACCGGTATCAGACACTCCCAGCCCAAACACGGCCAGTCCCAGATATAACCGGTATCAGACACTCCTGCCCCAAACACGGCCAGTCCCAGATATAACCGGTATCAGACACTCCTGCCCCAAACACGGCCAGTCCCAGATATAACCGGTATCAGACACTCCTGCCCCAAACACGGCCAGTCCCAGATATAACCGGTATCAGACACTCCTGCCCCAAACTCGGCCAGTCCCAGATATAACCGGTATCAGACACTCCCAGCCCAAACACAGCCAGTCCCAGATATAACTGGTATCAGACACTCCCAGCGTGAAACACAGCCAGTCCCAGATGTAACCGGTATCAGACACTCCTGCCCCAAACACGGCCAGTCCCAGATGTAACCGGTATCAGACACTCCTGCCCCAAACACAGCCAGTCCCAGATATAACCGGTATCAGGCACTCCTGCCCCAAACACAGCCAGTCCCAGATATAACCGGTATCAGACACTCCCAGCGTGAAACACAGCCAGTCCCAGATATAACCGGTATCAGACACTCCCAGCGTGAAACACAGCCAGTCCCAGATATAACCGGTATCAGACACTCCAAGCGTGAAACACAGCCAGTCCCAGATATAACCGGTATCAGACACTCCCAGCGTGAAACACAGCCAGTCCCAGATATAACCGGTATCAGACACTCCCAGCGTGAAACACAGCCAGTCCTAGATATAACCGGTATCAGACACTCCTGCCCCAAACACAGCCATTCCCAGATATGACCGGTATCAGACACTCGCACCCAACCACGGCCAGTCCCAGATATAACCAGTATCAGACGCTCCTGCCCCAAACGCAGCCAGTCCCAGATGTAACCGGTATCAGACACTCCCAGCGTGAAACACAGCCAGTCCCAGATATAACCGGTATCAGACACTCCCAGCCCAAACACAGCAAGTCCCAGATATGACCGGTATCAGACACTCCCAGCGTGAAACACAGCCAGTCCCAGATATAACCGGTATCAGACACTCCTGCCCCAAACGCAGCCAGTCCCAGATATAACCGGTATCAGACACTCCCAGCCCAAACACAGCCAGTCCCAGATATAACCGGTATCAGACACTCCTGCCCCAAACACGGCCAGTCCCAGATATAACCGGTATCAGACACTCCTGCCCCAAACACGGCCAGTCCCAGATATAACCGGTATCAGACACTCCTGCCCCAAACACGGCCAGTCCCAGATATAACCGGTATCAGACACTCCCAGCCCAAACACAGCCAGTCCCAGATATAACTGGTATCAGACACTCCCAGCCCAAACACAGCCAGTCCCAGATATAACCGGTATCAGACACTCCAAGCCCAAACACAGCCAGTCCCAGATATAACTGGTATCAGACACTCCCAGCCCAAACACAGCCAGTCCCAGATATAACCGGTATCAGACACTCCTGCCCCAAACACGGCCAGTCCCAGATATAACCGGTATCAGACACTCCTGCCCCAAACACGGCCAGTCCCAGATATAACCGGTATCAGACACTCCCAGCCCAAACACAGCCAGTCCCAGATATAACTGGTATCAGACACTCCCAGCCCAAACACAGCCAGTCCCAGATATAACCGGTATCAGACACTCCCAGCCCAAACACGGCCAGTCCCAGATATAACCGGTATCAGACACTCCCAGCCCAAACACGGCCAGTCCCAGATATAACCGGTATCAGACACTCCTGCCCCAAACACGGCCAGTCCCAGATATAACCGGTATCAGACACTCCTGCCCCAAACACGGCCAGTCCCAGATATAACCGGTATCAGACACTCCTGCCCCAAACACGGCCAGTCCCAGATATAACCGGTATCAGACACTCTTGCCCCAAACACGGCCAGTCCCAGATATAACCGGTATCAGACACTCCCAGCCCAAACACAGCCAGTCCCAGATATAACTGGTATCAGACACTCCCAGCCCAAACACAGCCAGTCCCAGATATAACTGGTATCAGACACTCCCAGCGTGAAACACAGCCAGTCCCAGATGTAACCGGTATCAGACACTCCTGCCCCAAACACAGCCAGTCCCAGATATAACCGGTATCAGGCACTCCTGCCCCAAACACAGCCAGTCCCAGATATAACCGGTATCAGACACTCCCAGCGTGAAACACAGCCAGTCCCAGATATAACCGGTATCAGACACTCCCAGCGTCAAACACAGCCAGTCCCAGATATAACCGGTATCAGACACTCCCAGCGTGAAACACAGCCAGTCCCAGATATAACCGGTATCAGACACTCCCAGCGTGAAACACAGCCAGTCCCAGATATAACCGGTATCAGACACTCCCAGCGTGAAACACAGCCAGTCCTAGATATAACCGGTATCAGACACTCCTGCCCCAAACACAGCCATTCCCAGATATGACCGGTATCAGACACTCGCACCCAACCACGGCCAGTCCCAGATATAACCAGTATCAGACGCTCCTGCCCCAAACGCAGCCAGTCCCAGATGTAACCGGTATCAGACACTCCCAGCCCAAACACAGCCAGTCCCAGATATAACCGGTATCAGGCACTCCTGCCCCAAACACAGCCAGTCCCAGATATAACCGGTATCAGACACTCCCAGCCCAAACACAGCCAGTCCCAGATATAACCGGTATCAGACACTCCCAGCGTGAAACACAGCCAGTCCCAGATATAACCGGTATCAGACACTCCTGCCCCAAACACAGCCAGTCCCAGATATAACCGGTATCAGACACTCCCAGCCCAAACACGGCCAGTCCCAGATATAACCGGTATCAGACACTCCTGCCCCAAACACAGCCAGTCCCAGATATAACCGCTATCAGACACTCCCAGCGTGAAACACAGCCAGTCCCAGATATAACCAGTATCAGACACTCCTGCCCCAAACACGGCCAGTCCCAGATATAACCGGTATCAGACACTCCCACCCAACCACGGCCAGTCCCAGATTTAACCGGTATCAGACATTCCCAGCGTGAAACACAGCCAGTCCCAGATATAACCGGTATCAGACACTCCTGCCCCAAACACAGCCAGTCCCAGATATAACCAGTATCAGACACTCCTGCCCCAAACACGGCCAGTCCCAGATATAACCGGTAACAGACACTCCCACCCAACCACGGCCAGTCCCAGATGTAACCGGTATCAGACACTCCCAGCGTGAAACACAGCCAGTCCCAGATATAACCGGTATCAGACACTCGCACCCCCACAAACACGGCCAGTCCCAGATATAACCGGTATCAGACACTCCCACCCAACCACGGCCAGTCCCAGATATAACCGGTATCAGACACTCCCACCCAACCACGGCCAGTCCCAGATATAACCGGTATCAGACACTCCTGCCCCAAACACAGTCGGTCCCAGATATAACCGGTATCAGACACTCCCAGCCCAAACACAGCCAGTCCCAGATATAACCGGTATCAGTCACTCCTGCCCCAAACGCAGCCAGTCCCAGATATAACCGGTATCAGACACTCCCAGCGTGAAACACAGCCAGTCCCAGATATAACCGGTATCAGACACTCCTGCCCCAAACGCAGCCAGTCCCAGATATAACCGGTATCAGACACTCCCAGCGTGAAACACAGCCAGTCCCAGATATAACCGGTATCAGACACTCCCAGCGTGAAACACAGCCAGTCCCAGATATAACCGGTATCAGACACTCCCAGCGTGAAACACAGCCAGTCCCAGATATAACCGGTATCAGACACTCCCAGCGTGAAACACAGCCAGTCCTAGATATAACCGGTATCAGACACTCCCAGCGTGAAACACAGCCAGTCCCAGATATAACCGGTATCAGACACTCCCAGCGTGAAACACAGCCAGTCCCAGATATAACCAGTATCAGACACTCCCAGCGTGAAACACAGCCAGTCCCAGATATAACCGGTATCAGACACTCCCAGCGTGAAACACAGCCAGTCCCAGATATAACCGGTATCAGACACTCCCAACCCAAACACAGCCAGTCCCAGATATAACCGGTATCAGACACTCCCAGCCTAAACACAGCCAGTCCCAGATATAACCGGTATCAGACACTCCCAGCCCAAACACAGCCAGTCCCAGATATAACCGGTATCAGACACTCCCAGCCCAAACACAGCCAGTCCCAGATATAACCGGTATCAGGCAATCCCAGCGTGAAACACAGCCAGTCCCAGATATAACCGGTATCAGACACTCCCAGCCCAAACACAGCCAGTCCCAGATATAACTGGTATCAGACACTCCCAGCGTGAAACACAGCCAGTCCCAGATATAACCGGTATCAGACACTCCCAGCCCAAACACGGCCAGTCCCAGATATAACCGGTATCAGACACTCCCACCCAACCACGGCCAGTCCCAGATATAACCGGTATCAGACACTCCCAGCCCAAACACAGCCAGTCCCAGATGTAACCGGTATCAGACACTCCCAGCCCAAACACGGCCAGTCCCAGATGTAACCGGTATCAGACACTCCCAGCCCAAACACAGCCAGTCCCAGATATAACCGGTATCAGACACTCCCAGCGTGAAACACAGCCAGTCCCAGATATAACCGGTATCAGAAACTCCCACCCAACCACGGCCAGTCCCAGATGTAACCGGTATCAGACACTCCCAGCGTGAAACACAGCCAGTCCCAGATATAACCGGTATCAGACACTCACACCCCCACAAACACGGCCAGTCCCAGATATAACCGGTATCAGACACTCCCACCCAACCACGGACAGTCCCAGATATAACCAGTATCAGACACTCCTGCCCCAAACGCAGCCAGTCCCAGATATAACCAGTATCAGACACTCCTGCCCCAAACGCAGCCAGTCCCAGATATAACCGGTATCAGACACTCCCAGCGTGAAACACAGCCAGTCCCAGATATAACCGGTATCAGACACTCCCAGCCCAAACACAGCCAGTCCCAGATATAACCGGTATCAGACACTCCCAGCCCAAACACAGCCAGTCCCAGATATAACCGGTATCAGACACTCCCAGCCCAAACACAGCGAGTCCCAGATATAACCGGTATCAGACACTCCCAGCGTGAAACACAGCCAGTCCCAGATATAACCGGTATCAGACACTCCCAGCCCAAACACAGCCAGTCCCAGATATAACTGGTATCAGACACTCCCAGCCCAAACACAGCCAGTCCCAGATATAACCGGTATAAGACCTCCCAGCCCAAACACAGCCAGTCCCAGATATAACCGGTATCAGACACTCCCAGCCCAAACACAGCGAGTCCCAGATATAACCGGTATCAGACACTCCCAGCGTGAAACACAGCCAGTCCCAGATATAACCGGTATCAGACACTCCCAGCCCAAACACAGCCAGTCCCAGATATAACTGGTATCAGACACTCCCAGCCCAAACACAGCCAGTCCCAGATATAACCGGTATCAGACACTCCTGCCCCAAACACGGCCAGTCCCAGATATAACCGGTATCAGACACTCCTGCCCCAAACACGGCCAGTCCCAGATATAACCGGTATCAGACACTCCCAGCCCAAACACAGCCAGTCCCAGATATAACTGGTATCAGACACTCCCAGCCCAAACACAGCCAGTCCCAGATATAACCGGTATCAGACACTCGCAGCCCAAACACGGCCAGTCCCAGATATAACCGGTATCAGACACTCCCAGCCCAAACACGGCCAGTCCCAGATATAACCGGTATCAGACACTCCTGCCCCAAACACGGCCAGTCCCAGATATAACCGGTATCAGACACTCCCAGCGTGAAACACAGCCAGTCCCAGATATAACCGGTATCAGACACTCCCAGCCCAAACACAGCCAGTCCCAGATATAACTGGTATCAGACACTCCCAGCCCAAACACAGCCAGTCCCAGATATAACCGGTATCAGACACTCCTGCCCCAAACACGGCCAGTCCCAGATATAACCAGTATCAGACACTCCTGCCCCAAACACGGCCAGTCCCAGATATAACCGGTATCAGACACTCCCAGCCCAAACACAGCCAGTCCCAGATATAACTGGTATCAGACACTCCCAGCCCAAACACAGCCAGTCCCAGATATAACCGGTATCAGACACTCCCAGCCCAAACACAGCCAGTCCCAGATATAACCGCTATCAGACACTCCCAGCGTGAAACACAGCCAGTCCCAGATATAACCAGTATCAGACACTCCTGCCCCAAACACGGCCAGTCCCAGATATAACCGGTATCAGACACTCCCACCCAACCACGGCCAGTCCCAGATTTAACCGGTATCAGACATTCCCAGCGTGAAACACAGCCAGTCCCAGATATAACCGGTATCAGACACTCCTGCCCCAAACACAGCCAGTCCCAGATATAACCAGTATCAGACACTCCTGCCCCAAACACGGCCAGTCCCAGATATAACCGGTATCAGACACTCCCACCCAACCACGGCCAGTCCCAGATGTAACCGGTATCAGACACTCCCAGCGTGAAACACAGCCAGTCCCAGATATAACCGGTATCAGACACTCGCACCCCCACAAACACGGCCAGTCCCAGATATAACCGGTATCAGACACTCCCACCCAACCACGGCCAGTCCCAGATATAACCGGTATCAGACACTCCCACCCAACCACGGCCAGTCCCAGATATAACCGGTATCAGACACTCCTGCCCCAAACACAGTCGGTCCCAGATATAACCGGTATCAGACACTCCCAGCCCAAACACAGCCAGTCCCAGATATAACCGGTATCAGTCACTCCTGCCCCAAACGCAGCCATTCCCAGATATAACCGGTATCAGACACTCCCAGCGTGAAACACAGCCAGTCCCAGATATAACCGGTATCAGACACTCCTGCCCCAAACGCAGCCAGTCCCAGATATAACCGGTATCAGACACTCCCAGCGTGAAACACAGCCAGTCCCAGATATAACCGGTATCAGACACTCCCAGCGTGAAACACAGCCAGTCCCAGATATAACCGGTATCAGACACTCCCAGCGTGAAACACAGCCAGTCCCAGATATAACCGGTATCAGACACTCCCAGCCCAAACACAGCAAGTCCCAGATATGACCGGTATCAGACACTCCCAGCGTGAAACACAGCCAGTCCCAGATATAACCGGTATCAGACACTCCTGCCCCAAACGCAGCCAGTCCCAGATATAACCGGTATCAGACACTCCCAGCCCAAACACAGCCAGTCCCAGATATAACCGGTATCAGACACTCCTGCCCCAAACACGGCCAGTCCCAGATATAACCGGTATCAGACACTCCTGCCCCAAACACGGCCAGTCCCAGATATAACCGGTATCAGACACTCCTGCCCCAAACACGGCCAGTCCCAGATATAACCGGTATCAGACACTCCCAGCCCAAACACAGCCAGTCCCAGATATAACTGGTATCAGACACTCCCAGCCCAAACACAGCCAGTCCCAGATATAACCGGTATCAGACACTCCAAGCCCAAACACAGCCAGTCCCAGATATAACTGGTATCAGACACTCCCAGCCCAAACACAGCCAGTCCCAGATATAACCGGTATCAGACACTCCTGCCCCAAACACGGCCAGTCCCAGATATAACCGGTATCAGACACTCCTGCCCCAAACACGGCCAGTCCCAGATATAACCGGTATCAGACACTCCCAGCCCAAACACAGCCAGTCCCAGATATAACTGGTATCAGACACTCCCAGCCCAAACACAGCCAGTCCCAGATATAACCGGTATCAGACACTCCCAGCCCAAACACGGCCAGTCCCAGATATAACCGGTATCAGACACTCCCAGCCCAAACACGGCCAGTCCCAGATATAACCGGTATCAGACACTCCTGCCCCAAACACGGCCAGTCCCAGATATAACCGGTATCAGACACTCCTGCCCCAAACACGGCCAGTCCCAGATATAACCGGTATCAGACACTCCTGCCCCAAACACGGCCAGTCCCAGATATAACCGGTATCAGACACTCTTGCCCCAAACACGGCCAGTCCCAGATATAACCGGTATCAGACACTCCCAGCCCAAACACAGCCAGTCCCAGATATAACTGGTATCAGACACTCCCAGCCCAAACACAGCCAGTCCCAGATATAACTGGTATCAGACACTCCCAGCGTGAAACACAGCCAGTCCCAGATGTAACCGGTATCAGACACTCCTGCCCCAAACACAGCCAGTCCCAGATATAACCGGTATCAGGCACTCCTGCCCCAAACACAGCCAGTCCCAGATATAACCGGTATCAGACACTCCCAGCGTGAAACACAGCCAGTCCCAGATATAACCGGTATCAGACACTCCCAGCGTCAAACACAGCCAGTCCCAGATATAACCGGTATCAGACACTCCCAGCGTGAAACACAGCCAGTCCCAGATATAACCGGTATCAGACACTCCCAGCGTGAAACACAGCCAGTCCCAGATATAACCGGTATCAGACACTCCCAGCGTGAAACACAGCCAGTCCTAGATATAACCGGTATCAGACACTCCTGCCCCAAACACAGCCATTCCCAGATATGACCGGTATCAGACACTCGCACCCAACCACGGCCAGTCCCAGATATAACCAGTATCAGACGCTCCTGCCCCAAACGCAGCCAGTCCCAGATGTAACCGGTATCAGACACTCCCAGCCCAAACACAGCCAGTCCCAGATATAACCGGTATCAGGCACTCCTGCCCCAAACACAGCCAGTCCCAGATATAACCGGTATCAGACACTCCCAGCCCAAACACAGCCAGTCCCAGATATAACCGGTATCAGACACTCCCAGCGTGAAACACAGCCAGTCCCAGATATAACCGGTATCAGACACTCCTGCCCCAAACACAGCCAGTCCCAGATATAACCGGTATCAGACACTCCCAGCCCAAACACGGCCAGTCCCAGATATAACCGGTATCAGACACTCCTGCCCCAAACACAGCCAGTCCCAGATATAACCGCTATCAGACACTCCCAGCGTGAAACACAGCCAGTCCCAGATATAACCAGTATCAGACACTCCTGCCCCAAACACGGCCAGTCCCAGATATAACCGGTATCAGACACTCCCACCCAACCACGGCCAGTCCCAGATTTAACCGGTATCAGACATTCCCAGCGTGAAACACAGCCAGTCCCAGATATAACCGGTATCAGACACTCCTGCCCCAAACACAGCCAGTCCCAGATATAACCAGTATCAGACACTCCTGCCCCAAACACGGCCAGTCCCAGATATAACCGGTAACAGACACTCCCACCCAACCACGGCCAGTCCCAGATGTAACCGGTATCAGACACTCCCAGCGTGAAACACAGCCAGTCCCAGATATAACCGGTATCAGACACTCGCACCCCCACAAACACGGCCAGTCCCAGATATAACCGGTATCAGACACTCCCACCCAACCACGGCCAGTCCCAGATATAACCGGTATCAGACACTCCCACCCAACCACGGCCAGTCCCAGATATAACCGGTATCAGACACTCCTGCCCCAAACACAGTCGGTCCCAGATATAACCGGTATCAGACACTCCCAGCCCAAACACAGCCAGTCCCAGATATAACCGGTATCAGTCACTCCTGCCCCAAACGCAGCCAGTCCCAGATATAACCGGTATCAGACACTCCCAGCGTGAAACACAGCCAGTCCCAGATATAACCGGTATCAGACACTCCTGCCCCAAACGCAGCCAGTCCCAGATATAACCGGTATCAGACACTCCCAGCGTGAAACACAGCCAGTCCCAGATATAACCGGTATCAGACACTCCCAGCGTGAAACACAGCCAGTCCCAGATATAACCGGTATCAGACACTCCCAGCGTGAAACACAGCCAGTCCCAGATATAACCGGTATCAGACACTCCCAGCGTGAAACACAGCCAGTCCTAGATATAACCGGTATCAGACACTCCCAGCGTGAAACACAGCCAGTCCCAGATATAACCGGTATCAGACACTCCCAGCGTGAAACACAGCCAGTCCCAGATATAACCAGTATCAGACACTCCCAGCGTGAAACACAGCCAGTCCCAGATATAACCGGTATCAGACACTCCCAGCGTGAAACACAGCCAGTCCCAGATATAACCGGTATCAGACACTCCCAACCCAAACACAGCCAGTCCCAGATATAACCGGTATCAGACACTCCCAGCCTAAACACAGCCAGTCCCAGATATAACCGGTATCAGACACTCCCAGCCCAAACACAGCCAGTCCCAGATATAACCGGTATCAGACACTCCCAGCCCAAACACAGCCAGTCCCAGATATAACCGGTATCAGGCAATCCCAGCGTGAAACACAGCCAGTCCCAGATATAACCGGTATCAGACACTCCCAGCCCAAACACAGCCAGTCCCAGATATAACTGGTATCAGACACTCCCAGCGTGAAACACAGCCAGTCCCAGATATAACCGGTATCAGACACTCCCAGCCCAAACACGGCCAGTCCCAGATATAACCGGTATCAGACACTCCCACCCAACCACGGCCAGTCCCAGATATAACCGGTATCAGACACTCCCAGCCCAAACACAGCCAGTCCCAGATGTAACCGGTATCAGACACTCCCAGCCCAAACACGGCCAGTCCCAGATGTAACCGGTATCAGACACTCCCAGCCCAAACACAGCCAGTCCCAGATATAACCGGTATCAGACACTCCCAGCGTGAAACACAGCCAGTCCCAGATATAACCGGTATCAGAAACTCCCACCCAACCACGGCCAGTCCCAGATGTAACCGGTATCAGACACTCCCAGCGTGAAACACAGCCAGTCCCAGATATAACCGGTATCAGACACTCACACCCCCACAAACACGGCCAGTCCCAGATATAACCGGTATCAGACACTCCCACCCAACCACGGACAGTCCCAGATATAACCAGTATCAGACACTCCTGCCCCAAACGCAGCCAGTCCCAGATATAACCAGTATCAGACACTCCTGCCCCAAACGCAGCCAGTCCCAGATATAACCGGTATCAGACACTCCCAGCGTGAAACACAGCCAGTCCCAGATATAACCGGTATCAGACACTCCCAGCCCAAACACAGCCAGTCCCAGATATAACCGGTATCAGACACTCCCAGCCCAAACACAGCCAGTCCCAGATATAACCGGTATCAGACACTCCCAGCCCAAACACAGCGAGTCCCAGATATAACCGGTATCAGACACTCCCAGCGTGAAACACAGCCAGTCCCAGATATAACCGGTATCAGACACTCCCAGCCCAAACACAGCCAGTCCCAGATATAACTGGTATCAGACACTCCCAGCCCAAACACAGCCAGTCCCAGATATAACCGGTATAAGACCTCCCAGCCCAAACACAGCCAGTCCCAGATATAACCGGTATCAGACACTCCCAGCCCAAACACAGCGAGTCCCAGATATAACCGGTATCAGACACTCCCAGCGTGAAACACAGCCAGTCCCAGATATAACCGGTATCAGACACTCCCAGCCCAAACACAGCCAGTCCCAGATATAACTGGTATCAGACACTCCCAGCCCAAACACAGCCAGTCCCAGATATAACCGGTATCAGACACTCCTGCCCCAAACACGGCCAGTCCCAGATATAACCGGTATCAGACACTCCTGCCCCAAACACGGCCAGTCCCAGATATAACCGGTATCAGACACTCCCAGCCCAAACACAGCCAGTCCCAGATATAACTGGTATCAGACACTCCCAGCCCAAACACAGCCAGTCCCAGATATAACCGGTATCAGACACTCGCAGCCCAAACACGGCCAGTCCCAGATATAACCGGTATCAGACACTCCCAGCCCAAACACGGCCAGTCCCAGATATAACCGGTATCAGACACTCCTGCCCCAAACACGGCCAGTCCCAGATATAACCGGTATCAGACACTCCCAGCGTGAAACACAGCCAGTCCCAGATATAACCGGTATCAGACACTCCCAGCCCAAACACAGCCAGTCCCAGATATAACTGGTATCAGACACTCCCAGCCCAAACACAGCCAGTCCCAGATATAACCGGTATCAGACACTCCTGCCCCAAACACGGCCAGTCCCAGATATAACCAGTATCAGACACTCCTGCCCCAAACACGGCCAGTCCCAGATATAACCGGTATCAGACACTCCCAGCCCAAACACAGCCAGTCCCAGATATAACTGGTATCAGACACTCCCAGCCCAAACACAGCCAGTCCCAGATATAACCGGTATCAGACACTCCCAGCCCAAACACAGCCAGTCCCAGATATAACCGCTATCAGACACTCCCAGCGTGAAACACAGCCAGTCCCAGATATAACCAGTATCAGACACTCCTGCCCCAAACACGGCCAGTCCCAGATATAACCGGTATCAGACACTCCCACCCAACCACGGCCAGTCCCAGATTTAACCGGTATCAGACATTCCCAGCGTGAAACACAGCCAGTCCCAGATATAACCGGTATCAGACACTCCTGCCCCAAACACAGCCAGTCCCAGATATAACCAGTATCAGACACTCCTGCCCCAAACACGGCCAGTCCCAGATATAACCGGTATCAGACACTCCCACCCAACCACGGCCAGTCCCAGATGTAACCGGTATCAGACACTCCCAGCGTGAAACACAGCCAGTCCCAGATATAACCGGTATCAGACACTCGCACCCCCACAAACACGGCCAGTCCCAGATATAACCGGTATCAGACACTCCCACCCAACCACGGCCAGTCCCAGATATAACCGGTATCAGACACTCCCACCCAACCACGGCCAGTCCCAGATATAACCGGTATCAGACACTCCTGCCCCAAACACAGTCGGTCCCAGATATAACCGGTATCAGACACTCCCAGCCCAAACACAGCCAGTCCCAGATATAACCGGTATCAGTCACTCCTGCCCCAAACGCAGCCATTCCCAGATATAACCGGTATCAGACACTCCCAGCGTGAAACACAGCCAGTCCCAGATATAACCGGTATCAGACACTCCTGCCCCAAACGCAGCCAGTCCCAGATATAACCGGTATCAGACACTCCCAGCGTGAAACACAGCCAGTCCCAGATATAACCGGTATCAGACACTCCCAGCGTGAAACACAGCCAGTCCCAGATATAACCGGTATCAGACACTCCCAGCGTGAAACACAGCCAGTCCCAGATATAACCGGTATCAGACACTCCCAGCGTGAAACACAGCCAGTCCTAGATATAACCGGTATCAGACACTCCCAGCGTGAAACACAGCCAGTCCCAGATATAACCGGTATCAGACACTCCCAGCGTGAAACACAGCCAGTCCCAGATATAACCAGTATCAGACACTCCCAGCGTGAAACACAGCCAGTCCCAGATATAACCGGTATCAGACACTCCCAGCGTGAAACACAGCCAGTCCCAGATATAACCGGTATCAGACACTCCCAACCCAAACACAGCCAGTCCCAGATATAACCGGTATCAGACACTCCCAGCCCAAACACAGCCAGTCCCAGATATAACCGGTATCAGACACTCCCAGCCCAAACACAGCCAGTCCCAGATATAACCGGTATCAGACACTCCCAGCCCAAACACAGCCAGTCCCAGATATAACCGGTATCAGGCAATCCCAGCGTGAAACACAGCCAGTCCCAGATATAACCGGTATCAGACACTCCCAGCCCAAACACAGCCAGTCCCAGATATAACTGGTATCAGACACTCCCAGCGTGAAACACAGCCAGTCCCAGATATAACCGGTATCAGACACTCCCAGCCCAAACACGGCCAGTCCCAGATATAACCGGTATCAGACACTCCCACCCAACCACGGCCAGTCCCAGATATAACCGGTATCAGACACTCCCAGCCCAAACACAGCCAGTCCCAGATGTAACCGGTATCAGACACTCCCAGCCCAAACACGGCCAGTCCCAGATGTAACCGGTATCAGACACTCCCAGCCCAAACACAGCCAGTCCCAGATTTCACCGGTATCAGACACTCCCAGCGTGAAACACAGCCAGTCCCAGATATAACCGGTATCAGAAACTCCCACCCAACCACGGCCAGTCCCAGATGTAACCGGTATCAGACACTCCCAGCGTGAAACACAGCCAGTCGCAGATATAACCGGTATCAGACACTCACACCCCCACAAACACGGCCAGTCCCAGATATAACCGGTATCAGACACTCCCACCCAACCACGGCCAGTCCCAGATATAACCAGTATCAGACACTCCTGCCCCAAACGCAGCCAGTCCCAGATATAACCAGTATCAGACACTCCTGCCCCAAACGCAGCCAGTCCCAGATATAACCGGTATCAGACACTCCCAGCGTGAAACACAGCCAGTCCCAGATATAACCGGTATCAGACACTCCCAGCCCAAACACAGCCAGTCCCAGATATAACCGGTATCAGACACTCCCAGCCCAAACACAGCCAGTCCCAGATATAACCGGTATCAGACACTCCCAGCCCAAACACAGCGAGTCCCAGATATAACCGGTATCAGACACTCCCAGCGTGAAACACAGCCAGTCCCAGATATAACCGGTATCAGACACTCCCAGCCCAAACACAGCCAGTCCCAGATATAACTGGTATCAGACACTCCCAGCCCAAACACAGCCAGTCCCAGATATAACCGGTATAAGACACTCCCAGCCCAAACACAGCCAGTCCCAGATATAACCGGTATCAGACACTCCCAGCCCAAACACAGCGAGTCCCAGATATAACCGGTATCAGACACTCCCAGCGTGAAACACAGCCAGTCCCAGATATAACCGGTATCAGACACTCCCAGCCCAAACACAGCCAGTCCCAGATATAACTGGTATCAGACACTCCCAGCCCAAACACAGCCAGTCCCAGATATAACCGGTATCAGACACTCCTGCCCCAAACACGGCCAGTCCCAGATATAACCGGTATCAGACACTCCTGCCCCAAACACGGCCAGTCCCAGATATAACCGGTATCAGACACTCCCAGCCCAAACACAGCCAGTCCCAGATATAACTGGTATCAGACACTCCCAGCCCAAACACAGCCAGTCCCAGATATAACCGGTATCAGACACTCGCAGCCCAAACACGGCCAGTCCCAGATATAACCGGTATCAGACACTCCCAGCCCAAACACGGCCAGTCCCAGATATAACCGGTATCAGACACTCCTGCCCCAAACACGGCCAGTCCCAGATATAACCGGTATCAGACACTCCCAGCGTGAAACACAGCCAGTCCCAGATATAACCGGTATCAGACACTCCCAGCCCAAACACAGCCAGTCCCAGATATAACTGGTATCAGACACTCCCAGCCCAAACACAGCCAGTCCCAGATATAACCGGTATCAGACACTCCTGCCCCAAACACGGCCAGTCCCAGATATAACCAGTATCAGACACTCCTGCCCCAAACACGGCCAGTCCCAGATATAACCGGTATCAGACACTCCCAGCCCAAACACAGCCAGTCCCAGATATAACTGGTATCAGACACTCCCAGCCCAAACACAGCCAGTCCCAGATATAACCGGTATCAGACACTCCCAGCCCAAACACGGCCAGTCCCAGATATAACCGGTATCAGACACTCCCAGCCCAAACACGGCCAGTCCCAGATATAACCGGTATCAGACACTCCTGCCCCAAACACGGCCAGTCCCAGATATAACCGGTATCAGACACTCCTGCCCCAAACACGGCCAGTCCCAGATATAACCGGTATCAGACACTCCTGCCCCAAACACGGCCAGTCCCAGATATCACCGGTATCAGACACTCCTGCCCCAAACACGGCCAGTCCCAGATATCACCGGTATCAGACACTCCTGCCCCAAACACGGCCAGTCCCAGATATAACCGGTATCAGACACTCCCAGCCCAAACACAGCCAGTCCCAGATATAACTGGTATCAGACACTCCCAGCCCAAACACAGCCAGTCCCAGATATAACCGGTATCAGACACTCGCAGCCCAAACACGGCCAGTCCCAGATATAACCGGTATCAGACACTCCCAGCCCAAACACGGCCAGTCCCAGATATAACCGGTATCAGACACTCCTGCCCCAAACACGGCCAGTCCCAGATATAACCGGTATCAGACACTCCCAGCGTGAAACACAGCCAGTCCCAGATATAACCGGTATCAGACACTCCCAGCCCAAACACAGCCAGTCCCAGATATAACTGGTATCAGACACTCCCAGCCCAAACACAGCCAGTCCCAGATATAACCGGTATCAGACACTCCCAGCGTGAAACACAGCCAGTCCCAGATATAACCGGTATCAGACACTCCCAGCGTGAAACACAGCCAGTCCCAGATATAACCGGTATCAGACACTCCCAGCGTGAAACACAGCCAGTCCCAGATATAACCGGTATCAGACACTCCCAGCGTGAAACACAGCCAGTCCCAGATATAACCGGTATCAGACACTCCCAGCGTGAAACACAGCCAGTCCTAGATATAACCGGTATCAGACACTCCTGCCCCAAACACAGCCATTCCCAGATATGACAGGTATCAGACACTCGCACCCAACCACGGCCAGTCCCAGATATAACCAGTATCAGACGCTCCTGCCCCAAACGCAGCCAGTCCCAGATGTAACCGGTATCAGACACTCCCAGCCCAAACACAGCCAGTCCCAGATATAACCGGTATCAGACACTCCTGCCCCAAACACAGCCAGTCCCAGATATAACCGGTATCAGACACTCCCAGCCCAAACACAGCCAGTCCCAGATATAACCGGTATCAGACACTCCCAGCGTGAAACACAGCCAGTCCCAGATATAACCGGTATCAGACACTCCTGCCCCAAACACAGCCAGTCCCAGATATAACCGGTATCAGACACTCCCAGCCCAAACACGGCCAGTCCCAGATATAACCGGTATCAGACACTCCTGCCCCAAACACAGCCAGTCCCAGATATAACCGCTATCAGACACTCCCAGCGTGAAACACAGCCAGTCCCAGATATAACCAGTATCAGACACTCCTGCCCCAAACACGGCCAGTCCCAGATATAACCAGTATCAGACACTCCCACCCAACCACGGCCAGTCCCAGATGTAACCGGTATCAGACATTCCCAGCGTGAAACACAGCCAGTCCCAGATATAACCGGTATCAGACACTCCTGCCCCAAACACAGCCAGTCCCAGATATAACCAGTATCAGACACTCCTGCCCCAAACACGGCCAGTCCCAGATATAACCGGTATCAGACACTCCCACCCAACCACGGCCAGTCCCAGATGTAACCGGTATCAGACACTCCCAGCGTGAAACACAGCCAGTCCCAGATATAACCGGTATCAGACACTCGCACCCCCACAAACACGGCCAGTCCCAGATATAACCGGTATCAGACACTCCCACCCAACCACGGCCAGTCCCAGATATAACCGGTATCAGACACTCCCACCCAACCACGGCCAGTCCCAGATATAACCGGTATCAGACACTCCTGCCCCAAACACAGTCGGTCCCAGATATAACCGGTATCAGACACTCCCAGCCCAAACACAGCCAGTCCCAGATATAACCGGTATCAGACACTCCTGCCCCAAACGCAGCCAGTCCCAGATATAACCGGTATCAGACACTCCCAGCGTGAAACACAGCCAGTCCCAGATATAACCGGTATCAGACACTCCTGCCCCAAACGCAGCCAGTCCCAGATATAACCGGTATCAGACACTCCCAGCGTGAAACACAGCCAGTCCCAGATATAACCGGTATCAGACACTCCCAGCGTGAAACACAGCCAGTCCCAGATATAACCGGTATCAGACACTCCCAGCGTGAAACACAGCCAGTCCCAGATATAACCGGTATCAGACACTCCCAGCGTGAAACACAGCCAGTCCTAGATATAACCGGTATCAGACACTCCCAGCGTGAAACACAGCCAGTCCCAGATATAACCGGTATCAGACACTCCCAGCGTGAAACACAGCCAGTCCCAGATATAACCAGTATCAGACACTCCCAGCGTGAAACACAGCCAGTCCCAGATATAACCGGTATCAGACACTCCCAGCGTGAAACACAGCCAGTCCCAGATATAACCGGTATCAGACACTCCCAACCCAAACACAGCCAGTCCCAGATATAACCGGTATCAGACACTCCCAGCCCAAACACAGCCAGTCCCAGATATAACCGGTATCAGACACTCCCAGCCCAAACACAGCCAGTCCCAGATATAACCGGTATCAGACACTCCCAGCCCAAACACAGCCAGTCCCAGATATAACCGGTATCAGGCAATCCCAGCGTGAAACACAGCCAGTCCCAGATATAACCGGTATCAGACACTCCCAGCCCAAACACAGCCAGTCCCAGATATAACTGGTATCAGACACTCCCAGCGTGAAACACAGCCAGTCCCAGATATAACCGGTATCAGACACTCCCAGCCCAAACACAGCCAGTCCCAGATATAACCGGTATCAGACACTCCCACCCAACCACGGCCAGTCCCAGATATAACCGGTATCAGACACTCCCAGCCCAAACACAGCCAGTCCCAGATGTAACCGGTATCAGACACTCCCAGCCCAAACACGGCCAGTCCCAGATGTAACCGGTATCAGACACTCCCAGCCCAAACACAGCCAGTCCCAGATATAACCGGTATCAGACACTCCCAGCGTGAAACACAGCCAGTCCCAGATATAACCGGTATCAGAAACTCCCACCCAACCACGGCCAGTCCCAGATGTAACCGGTATCAGACACTCCCAGCATGAAACACAGCCAGTCCCAGATATAACCGGTATCAGACACTCACACCCCCACAAACACGGCCAGTCCCAGATATAACCGGTATCAGACACTCCCACCCAACCACGGCCAGTCCCAGATATAACCAGTATCAGACACTCCTGCCCCAAACACGGCCAGTCCCAGATATAACCGGTATCAGACACTCCCAGCCCAAACACAGCCAGTCCCAGATATAACTGGTATCAGACACTCCCAGCCCAAACACAGCCAGTCCCAGATATAACTGGTATCAGACACTCCCAGCGTGAAACACAGCCAGTCCCAGATGTAACCGGTATCAGACACTCCTGCCCCAAACACAGCCAGTCCCAGATATAACCGGTATCAGGCACTCCTGCCCCAAACACAGCCAGTCCCAGATATAACCGGTATCAGACACTCCCAGCGTGAAACACAGCCAGTCCCAGATATAACCGGTATCAGACACTCCCAGCGTGAAACACAGCCAGTCCCAGATATAACCGGTATCAGACACTCCCAGCGTGAAACACAGCCAGTCCCAGATATAACCGGTATCAGACACTCCCAGCGTGAAACATAGCCAGTCCCAGATATAACCGGTATCAGACACTCCCAGCGTGAAACACAGCCAGTCCTAGATATAACCGGTATCAGACACTCCTGCCCCAAACACAGCCATTCCCAGATATGACCGGTATCAGACACTCGCACCCAACCACGGCCAGTCCCAGATATAACCAGTATCAGACGCTCCTGCCCCAAACGCAGCCAGTCCCAGATGTAACCGGTATCAGACACTCCCAGCCCAAACACAGCCAGTCCCAGATATAACCGGTATCAGACACTCCTGCCCCAAACACAGCCAGTCCCAGATATAACCGGTATCAGACACTCCCAGCCCAAACACAGCCAGTCCCAGATATAACCGGTATCAGACACTCCCAGCGTGAAACACAGCCAGTCCCAGATATAACCAGTATCAGACACTCCTGCCCCAAACACGGCCAGTCCCAGATATAACCGGTATCAGACACTCCCACCCAACCACGGCCAGTCCCAGAGGTAACCGGTATCAGACATTCCCAGCGTGAAACACAGCCAGTCCCAGATATAACCGGTATCAGACACTCCTGCCCCAAACACAGCCAGTCCCAGATATAACCAGTATCAGACACTCCTGCCCCAAACACGGCCAGTCCCAGATATAACCGGTATCAGACACTCCCACCCAACCACGGCCAGTCCCAGATGTAACCGGTATCAGACACTCCCAGCGTGAAACACAGCCAGTCCCAGATATAACCGGTATCAGACACTCGCACCCCCACAAACACGGCCAGTCCCAGATATAACCGGTATCAGACACTCCCACCCAACCACGGCCAGTCCCAGATATAACCGGTATCAGACACTCCCACCCAACCATGGCCAGTCCCAGATATAACCGGTATCAGACACTCCTGCCCCAAACACAGTCGGTCCCAGATATAACCGGTATCAGACACTCCCAGCCCAAACACAGCCAGTCCCAGATATAACCGGTATCAGACACTCCTGCCCCAAACGCAGCCAGTCCCAGATATAACCGGTATCAGACACTACCAGCGTGAAACACAGCCAGTCCCAGATATAACCGGTATCAGACACTCCTGCCCCAAACGCAGCCAGTCCCAGATATAACCGGTATCAGACACTCCCAGCGTGAAACACAGCCAGTCCCAGATATAACCGGTATCAGACACTCCCAGCGTGAAACACAGCCAGTCCCAGATATAACCGGTATCAGACACTCCCAGCGTGAAACACAGCCAGTCCCAGATATAACCAGTATCAGACACTCCTGCCCCAAACACGGCCAGTCCCAGATATAACCGGTATCAGACACTCCCACCCAACCACGGCCAGTCCCAGATTTAACCGGTATCAGACATTCCCAGCGTGAAACACAGCCAGTCCCAGATATAACCGGTATCAGACACTCCTGCCCCAAACACAGCCAGTCCCAGATATAACCAGTATCAGACACTCCTGCCCCAAACACGGCCAGTCCCAGATATAACCGGTATCAGACACTCCCACCCAACCACGGCCAGTCCCAGATGTAACCGGTATCAGACACTCCCAGCGTGAAACACAGCCAGTCCCAGATATAACCGGTATCAGACACTCGCACCCCCACAAACACGGCCAGTCCCAGATATAACCGGTATCAGACACTCCCACCCAACCACGGCCAGTCCCAGATATAACCGGTATCAGACACTCCCACCCAACCACGGCCAGTCCCAGATATAACCGGTATCAGACACTCCTGCCCCAAACACAGTCGGTCCCAGATATAACCGGTATCAGACACTCCCAGCCCAAACACAGCCAGTCCCAGATATAACCGGTATCAGTCACTCCTGCCCCAAACGCAGCCATTCCCAGATATAACCGGTATCAGACACTCCCAGCGTGAAACACAGCCAGTCCCAGATATAACCGGTATCAGACACTCCTGCCCCAAACGCAGCCAGTCCCAGATATAACCGGTATCAGACACTCCCAGCGTGAAACACAGCCAGTCCCAGATATAACCGGTATCAGACACTCCCAGCGTGAAACACAGCCAGTCCCAGATATAACCGGTATCAGACACTCCCAGCGTGAAACACAGCCAGTCCCAGATATAACCGGTATCAGACACTCCCAGCGTGAAACACAGCCAGTCCTAGATATAACCGGTATCAGACACTCCCAGCGTGAAACACAGCCAGTCCCAGATATAACCGGTATCAGACACTCCCAGCGTGAAACACAGCCAGTCCCAGATATAACCAGTATCAGACACTCCCAGCGTGAAACACAGCCAGTCCCAGATATAACCGGTATCAGACACTCCCAGCGTGAAACACAGCCAGTCCCAGATATAACCGGTATCAGACACTCCCAACCCAAACACAGCCAGTCCCAGATATAACCGGTATCAGACACTCCCAGCCCAAACACAGCCAGTCCCAGATATAACCGGTATCAGACACTCCCAGCCCAAACACAGCCAGTCCCAGATATAACCGGTATCAGACACTCCCAGCCCAAACACAGCCAGTCCCAGATATAACCGGTATCAGGCAATCCCAGCGTGAAACACAGCCAGTCCCAGATATAACCGGTATCAGACACTCCCAGCCCAAACACAGCCAGTCCCAGATATAACTGGTATCAGACACTCCCAGCGTGAAACACAGCCAGTCCCAGATATAACCGGTATCAGACACTCCCAGCCCAAACACGGCCAGTCCCAGATATAACCGGTATCAGACACTCCCACCCAACCACGGCCAGTCCCAGATATAACCGGTATCAGACACTCCCAGCCCAAACACAGCCAGTCCCAGATGTAACCGGTATCAGACACTCCCAGCCCAAACACGGCCAGTCCCAGATGTAACCGGTATCAGACACTCCCAGCCCAAACACAGCCAGTCCCAGATTTCACCGGTATCAGACACTCCCAGCGTGAAACACAGCCAGTCCCAGATATAACCGGTATCAGAAACTCCCACCCAACCACGGCCAGTCCCAGATGTAACCGGTATCAGACACTCCCAGCGTGAAACACAGCCAGTCGCAGATATAACCGGTATCAGACACTCACACCCCCACAAACACGGCCAGTCCCAGATATAACCGGTATCAGACACTCCCACCCAACCACGGCCAGTCCCAGATATAACCAGTATCAGACACTCCTGCCCCAAACGCAGCCAGTCCCAGATATAACCAGTATCAGACACTCCTGCCCCAAACGCAGCCAGTCCCAGATATAACCGGTATCAGACACTCCCAGCGTGAAACACAGCCAGTCCCAGATATAACCGGTATCAGACACTCCCAGCCCAAACACAGCCAGTCCCAGATATAACCGGTATCAGACACTCCCAGCCCAAACACAGCCAGTCCCAGATATAACCGGTATCAGACACTCCCAGCCCAAACACAGCGAGTCCCAGATATAACCGGTATCAGACACTCCCAGCGTGAAACACAGCCAGTCCCAGATATAACCGGTATCAGACACTCCCAGCCCAAACACAGCCAGTCCCAGATATAACTGGTATCAGACACTCCCAGCCCAAACACAGCCAGTCCCAGATATAACCGGTATCAGACACTCCCAGCCCAAACACAGCCAGTCCCAGATATAACCGGTATCAGACACTCCAGCCCCAAACACAGCCAGTCCCAGATATAACCGGTATCAGACACTCCCAGCGTGAAACACAGCCAGTCCCAGATATAACCGGTATCAGACACTCCCAGCCCAAACACAGCCAGTCCCAGATATAACTGGTATCAGACACTCCCAGCCCAAACACAGCCAGTCCCAGATATAACCGGTATCAGACACTCCTGCCCCAAACACGGCCAGTCCCAGATATAACCGGTATCAGACACTCCTGCCCCAAACACGGCCAGTCCCAGATATAACCGGTATCAGACACTCCCAGCCCAAACACAGCCAGTCCCAGATATAACTGGTATCAGACACTCCCAGCCCAAACACAGCCAGTCCCAGATATAACCGGTATCAGACACTCGCAGCCCAAACACGGCCAGTCCCAGATATAACCGGTATCAGACACTCCCAGCCCAAACACGGCCAGTCCCAGATATAACCGGTATCAGACACTCCTGCCCCAAACACGGCCAGTCCCAGATATAACCGGTATCAGACACTCCCAGCGTGAAACACAGCCAGTCCCAGATATAACCGGTATCAGACACTCCCAGCCCAAACACAGCCAGTCCCAGATATAACTGGTATCAGACACTCCCAGCCCAAACACAGCCAGTCCCAGATATAACCGGTATCAGACACTCCTGCCCCAAACACGGCCAGTCCCAGATATAACCAGTATCAGACACTCCTGCCCCAAACACGGCCAGTCCCAGATATAACCGGTATCAGACACTCCCAGCCCAAACACAGCCAGTCCCAGATATAACTGGTATCAGACACTCCCAGCCCAAACACAGCCAGTCCCAGATATAACCGGTATCAGACACTCCCAGCCCAAACACGGCCAGTCCCAGATATAACCGGTATCAGACACTCCCAGCCCAAACACGGCCAGTCCCAGATATAACCGGTATCAGACACTCCTGCCCCAAACACGGCCAGTCCCAGATATAACCGGTATCAGACACTCCTGCCCCAAACACGGCCAGTCCCAGATATAACCGGTATCAGACACTCCTGCCCCAAACACGGCCAGTCCCAGATATCACCGGTATCAGACACTCCTGCCCCAAACACGGCCAGTCCCAGATATCACCGGTATCAGACACTCCTGCCCCAAACACGGCCAGTCCCAGATATAACCGGTATCAGACACTCCCAGCCCAAACACAGCCAGTCCCAGATATAACTGGTATCAGACACTCCCAGCCCAAACACAGCCAGTCCCAGATATAACCGGTATCAGACACTCGCAGCCCAAACACGGCCAGTCCCAGATATAACCGGTATCAGACACTCCCAGCCCAAACACGGCCAGTCCCAGATATAACCGGTATCAGACACTCCTGCCCCAAACACGGCCAGTCCCAGATATAACCGGTATCAGACACTCCCAGCGTGAAACACAGCCAGTCCCAGATATAACCGGTATCAGACACTCCCAGCCCAAACACAGCCAGTCCCAGATATAACTGGTATCAGACACTCCCAGCCCAAACACAGCCAGTCCCAGATATAACCGGTATCAGACACTCCCAGCGTGAAACACAGCCAGTCCCAGATATAACCGGTATCAGACACTCCCAGCGTGAAACACAGCCAGTCCCAGATATAACCGGTATCAGACACTCCCAGCGTGAAACACAGCCAGTCCCAGATATAACCGGTATCAGACACTCCCAGCGTGAAACACAGCCAGTCCCAGATATAACCGGTATCAGACACTCCCAGCGTGAAACACAGCCAGTCCTAGATATAACCGGTATCAGACACTCCTGCCCCAAACACAGCCATTCCCAGATATGACAGGTATCAGACACTCGCACCCAACCACGGCCAGTCCCAGATATAACCAGTATCAGACGCTCCTGCCCCAAACGCAGCCAGTCCCAGATGTAACCGGTATCAGACACTCCCAGCCCAAACACAGCCAGTCCCAGATATAACCGGTATCAGACACTCCTGCCCCAAACACAGCCAGTCCCAGATATAACCGGTATCAGACACTCCCAGCCCAAACACAGCCAGTCCCAGATATAACCGGTATCAGACACTCCCAGCGTGAAACACAGCCAGTCCCAGATATAACCGGTATCAGACACTCCTGCCCCAAACACAGCCAGTCCCAGATATAACCGGTATCAGACACTCCCAGCCCAAACACGGCCAGTCCCAGATATAACCGGTATCAGACACTCCTGCCCCAAACACAGCCAGTCCCAGATATAACCGCTATCAGACACTCCCAGCGTGAAACACAGCCAGTCCCAGATATAACCAGTATCAGACACTCCTGCCCCAAACACGGCCAGTCCCAGATATAACCGGTATCAGACACTCCCACCCAACCACGGCCAGTCCCAGATGTAACCGGTATCAGACATTCCCAGCGTGAAACACAGCCAGTCCCAGATATAACCGGTATCAGACACTCCTGCCCCAAACACAGCCAGTCCCAGATATAACCAGTATCAGACACTCCTGCCCCAAACACGGCCAGTCCCAGATATAACCGGTATCAGACACTCCCACCCAACCACGGCCAGTCCCAGATGTAACCGGTATCAGACACTCCCAGCGTGAAACACAGCCAGTCCCAGATATAACCGGTATCAGACACTCGCACCCCCACAAACACGGCCAGTCCCAGATATAACCGGTATCAGACACTCCCACCCAACCACGGCCAGTCCCAGATATAACCGGTATCAGACACTCCCACCCAACCACGGCCAGTCCCAGATATAACCGGTATCAGACACTCCTGCCCCAAACACAGTCGGTCCCAGATATAACCGGTATCAGACACTCCCAGCGTGAAACACAGCCAGTCCCAGATATAACCAGTATCAGACACTCCTGCCCCAAACACGGCCAGTCCCAGATATAACCGGTATCAGACACTCCCACCCAACCACGGCCAGTCCCAGAGGTAACCGGTATCAGACATTCCCAGCGTGAAACACAGCCAGTCCCAGATATAACCGGTATCAGACACTCCTGCCCCAAACACAGCCAGTCCCAGATATAACCAGTATCAGACACTCCTGCCCCAAACACGGCCAGTCCCAGATATAACCGGTATCAGACACTCCCACCCAACCACGGCCAGTCCCAGATGTAACCGGTATCAGACACTCCCAGCGTGAAACACAGCCAGTCCCAGATATAACCGGTATCAGACACTCGCACCCCCACAAACACGGCCAGTCCCAGATATAACCGGTATCAGACACTCCCACCCAACCACGGCCAGTCCCAGATATAACCGGTATCAGACACTCCCACCCAACCATGGCCAGTCCCAGATATAACCGGTATCAGACACTCCTGCCCCAAACACAGTCGGTCCCAGATATAACCGGTATCAGACACTCCCAGCCCAAACACAGCCAGTCCCAGATATAACCGGTATCAGACACTCCTGCCCCAAACGCAGCCAGTCCCAGATATAACCGGTATCAGACACTACCAGCGTGAAACACAGCCAGTCCCAGATATAACCGGTATCAGACACTCCTGCCCCAAACGCAGCCAGTCCCAGATATAACCGGTATCAGACACTCCCAGCGTGAAACACAGCCAGTCCCAGATATAACCGGTATCAGACACTCCCAGCGTGAAACACAGCCAGTCCCAGATATAACCGGTATCAGACACTCCCAGCGTGAAACACAGCCAGTCCCAGATATAACCGGTATCAGACACTCCCAGCGTGAAACACAGCCAGTCCTAGATATAACCGGTATCAGACACTCCCAGCGTGAAACACAGCCAGTCCCAGATATAACCGGTATCAGACACTCCCAGCGTGAAACACAGCCAGTCCCAGATATAACCAGTATCAGACACTCCCAGCGTGAAACACAGCCAGTCCCAGATATAACCGGTATCAGACACTCCCAGCGTGAAACACAGCCAGTCCCAGATATAACCGGTATCAGACACTCCCAGCCCAAACACAGCCAGTCCCAGATATAACCGGTATCAGACACTCCCAGCCCAAACACAGCCAGTCCCAGATATAACCGGTATCAGACACTCCCAGCCCAAACACAGCCAGTCCCAGATATAACCGGTATCAGTCACTCCCAGCCCAAACACAGCCAGTCCCAGATATAACCGGTATCAGGCACTCCCAGCGTGAAACACAGCCAGTCCCAGATATAACCGGTATCAGACACTCCCAGCCCAAACACAGCCAGTCCCAGATATAACTGGTATCAGACACTCCCAGCGTGAAACACAGCCAGTCCCAGATATAACCGGTATCAGACACTCCCAGCCCAAACACGGCCAGTCCCAGATATAACCGGTATCAGACACTCCCACCCAACCACGGCCAGTCCCAGATATAACCGGTATCAGACACTCCCTGCCCAAACACAGCCAGTCCCAGATGTAACCGGTATCAGACACTCCCAGCCCAAACACGGCCAGTCCCAGATGTAACCGGTATCAGTCACTCCCAGCCCAAACACAGCCAGTCCCAGATATAACCGGTATCAGACACTCCCAGCGTGAAACACAGCCAGTCCCAGATATAACCGGTATCAGACACTCCCACCCAACCACGGCCAGTCCCAGATGTAACCGGTATCAGACACTCCCAGCGTGAAACACAGCCAGTCCCAGATATAACCGGTATCAGACACTCACAACCCCACAAACACGGCCAGTCCCAGATATAACCGGTATCAGACACTCCCACCCAACCACGGCCAGTCCCAGATATAACCAGTATCAGACACTCCTGCCCCAAACGCAGCCAGTCCCAGATATAACCAGTATCAGACACTCCTGCCCCAAACGCAGCCAGTCCCAGATATAACCGGTATCAGACACTCCCAGCGTGAAAAACAGCCAGTCCCAGATATAACCGGTATCAGACACTCCCAGCCCAAACACAGCCAGTCCCAGATATAACCGGTATCAGACACTCCCAGCCCAAACACAGCCAGTCCCAGATATAACCGGTATCAGACACTCCCAGCCCAAACACAGCCAGTCCCAGATATAACCGGTATCAGACACTCCCAGCGTGAAACACAGCCAGTCCCAGATATAACCGGTATCAGACACTCCCAGCGTGAAACACAGCCAGTCCCAGATATAACCGGTATCAGACACTCCCAGCCCAAACACAGCGAGTCCTAGATATAACCGGTATCAGACACTCCCAGCCCAAACACGGCCAGTCCCAGATGTAACCGGTATCAGACACTCCTGCCCCAAACACGGCCAGTCCCAGATATAACCGGTATCAGACACTCCCAGCGTGAAACACAGCCAGTCCCAGATATAACCGGTATCAGACACTCCCAGCCCAAACACAGCGAGTCCTAGATATAACCGGTATCAGACACTCCCAGCCCAAACACGGCCAGTCCCAGATGTAACCGGTATCAGACACTCCTGCCCCAAACACGGCCAGTCCCAGATATAACCGGTATCAGACACTCCCAGCGTGAAACACAGCCAGTCCCAGATATAACCGGTATCAGACACTCCCAGCGTGAAACACAGCCAGTCCCAGATATAACCAGTATCATACACTCCTGCCCCAAACACAGCCAGTCCCAGATGTAACCGGTATCAGACACTCCCAGCACAAACACAGCCAGTCCCAGATATAACCGGTATCAGACACTCCCAGCGTGAAACACAGCCAGTCCCAGATATAACCGGTATCAGACACTCCCAGCCCAAACACAGCCAGTCCCAGATATGACCGGTATCAGACACTCCCAGCGTGAAACACAGCCAGTCCCAGATATAACCGGTATCAGACACTCCTGCCCCAAACGCAGCCAGTCCCAGATATAACCGGTATCAGACACTCCCAGCCCAAACACAGCCAGTCCCAGATATAACCGGTATCAGACACTCCTGCCCCAAACACGGCCAGTCCCAGATATAACCGGTATCAGACACTCCTGCCCCAAACACGGCCAGTCCCAGATATAACCGGTATGAGACACTCCTGCCCCAAACACGGCCAGTCCCAGATATAACCGGTATCAGACACTCCCAGCCCAAACACAGCCAGTCCCAGATATAACTGGTATCAGACACTCCCAGCCCAAACACAGCCAGTCCCAGATATAACCGGTATCAGACACTCCTGCCCCAAACACGGCCAGTCCCAGATATAACCGGTATCAGACACTCCTGCCCCAAACACGGCCAGTCCCAGATATAACCGGTATCAGACACTCCCAGCCCAAACACAGCCAGTCCCAGATATAACTGGTATCAGACACTCCCAGCCCAAACACAGCCAGTCCCAGATATAACCGGTATCAGACACTCCCAGCGTGAAACACAGCCAGTCCCAGATGTAACCGGTATCAGACACTCCTGCCCCAAACACAGCCAGTCCCAGATATAACCGGTATCAGGCACTCCTGCCCCAAACACAGCCAGTCCCAGATATAACCGGTATCAGACACTCCCAGCGTGAAACACAGCCAGTCCCAGATATAACCGGTATCAGACACTCCCAGCGTGAAACACAGCCAGTCCCAGATATAACCGGTATCAGACACTCCCAGCGTGAAACACAGCCAGTCCCAGATATAACCGGTATCAGACACTCCCAGCGTGAAACATAGCCAGTCCCAGATATAACCGGTATCAGACACTCCCAGCGTGAAACACAGCCAGTCCTAGATATAACCGGTATCAGACACTCCTGCCCCAAACACAGCCATTCCCAGATATGACCGGTATCAGACACTCGCACCCAACCACGGCCAGTCCCAGATATAACCAGTATCAGACGCTCCTGCCCCAAACGCAGCCAGTCCCAGATGTAACCGGTATCAGACACTCCCAGCCCAAACACAGCCAGTCCCAGATATAACCGGTATCAGACACTCCTGCCCCAAACACAGCCAGTCCCAGATATAACCGGTATCAGACACTCCCAGCCCAAAAACAGCCAGTCCCAGATATAACCGGTATCAGACACTCCCAGCGTGAAACACAGCCAGTCCCAGATATAACCAGTATCAGACACTCCTGCCCCAAACACGGCCAGTCCCAGATATAACCGGTATCAGACACTCCCACCCAACCACGGCCAGTCCCAGAGGTAACCGGTATCAGACATTCCCAGCGTGAAACACAGCCAGTCCCAGATATAACCGGTATCAGACACTCCTGCCCCAAACACAGCCAGTCCCAGATATAACCAGTATCAGACACTCCTGCCCCAAACACGGCCAGTCCCAGATATAACCGGTATCAGACACTCCCACCCAACCACGGCCAGTCCCAGATGTAACCGGTATCAGACACTCCCAGCGTGAAACACAGCCAGTCCCAGATATAACCGGTATCAGACACTCGCACCCCCACAAACACGGCCAGTCCCAGATATAACCGGTATCAGACACTCCCACCCAACCACGGCCAGTCCCAGATATAACCGGTATCAGACACTCCCACCCAACCACGGCCAGTCCCAGATATAACCGGTATCAGACACTCCTGCCCCAAACACAGTCGGTCCCAGATATAACCGGTATCAGACACTCCCAGCCCAAACACAGCCAGTCCCAGATATAACCGGTATCAGACACTCCTGCCCCAAACGCAGCCAGTCCCAGATATAACCGGTATCAGACACTCCCAGCGTGAAACACAGCCAGTCCCAGATATAACCGGTATCAGACACTCCTGCCCCAAACGCAGCCAGTCCCAGATATAACCGGTATCAGACACTCCCAGCGTGAAACACAGCCAGTCCCAGATATAACCGGTATCAGACACTCCCAGCGTGAAACACAGCCAGTCCCAGATATAACCGGTATCAGACACTCCCAGCGTGAAACACAGCCAGTCCCAGATATAACCGGTATCAGACACTCCCAGCGTGAAACACAGCCAGTCCTAGATATAACCGGTATCAGACACTCCCAGCGTGAAACACAGCCAGTCCCAGATATAACCGGTATCAGACACTCCCAGCGTGAAACACAGCCAGTCCCAGATATAACCAGTATCAGACACTCCCAGCGTGAAACACAGCCAGTCCCAGATATAACCGGTATCAGACACTCCCAGCGTGAAACACAGCCAGTCCCAGATATAACCGGTATCAGACACTCCCAGCCCAAACACAGCCAGTCCCAGATATAACCGGTATCAGACACTCCCAGC